>NC_064562.1:130215282-130520846 GCF_937001465.1 Orcinus orca
AATGCAAGAGAGTTTACAGCTGGTGATGTTGAACTCATTTAGTTCCTGTGGATTTACTTTATTAGACCTTTTGAAGGCCCTAGAAATCTGCACTTTTAACAGGAGTCCCAGAAGATTGTAAGTTTTGATTGAAGGTATGCTTTGGAAAAGCAATTTTAACCTTCCCATATTTTATGTCACATTACATATAAAATAAAATAAAATTATATCATATAATTGAACAAAAAGTAATTTATTAATACAGAGTATTAATGGATATCTAAATAAAATATGATTTTAAAATGAATAAAATCATATGTATATAGTTATATTCATAAAGAGATGTATGCTAACCATGCTACACAACAATGAGAAACATTAATGGCAAATCGAAACAAAAATGAAGATAATCCTCTGACTTTCCATGTTTCATCAAGCATTGAGACCTGCCAATCTTTTAGTCTTTTTCTTGTATATTGTTCTGCATCCTCATTCTCTGCATCTGATTAGATACCTGGATTTTATTTCATTTTCTGTGTGACATTCTCTACAGATATTTACCACTGGCTGCTGATTTAAGGATTGAACATCTTTAGAGTTGTCCATTGTTGGTACTTATGTAGGAGTGAGAAATTTCTCACTCAAGAGAGTATTATTTATTTTCTCTTTGAAAGAAAATGGGAGCATAAAAATTTAAGAAGAGGCACAACTACACTAGGTTACAGATAAAAATTGTTAAAATAATTGAGAACCTTGGTAATTTACAGTCATGATACTGTTGCAACTTTTGGTGCTTACATCAGAGTAGAGTAGAATCATTTGCTTTTATCATTGAAACAAACAAAAGGGAAGAAGGTATAGTTACCTTGTCCTCTGTTCTCCTTGAGTATGAATATCCTGAGATCAGTGACTATTTATTAGCCATTTCTTTATTTTTAAATACCTCAAATATTTTGACTAAATAAATGAAAAAAAACCCAACAAAAAATAATATCACTTCCTCGTGGCCACCAATGTTAGATGTGTTTAGTTATTACAGCAATGTCAGATAAAATGATAAGTATGTTCTACAGAATAAAGGTGGCATCTTAGTGATTTTAAAAATGCATATTTACATTTGCAGTGATAGACCTATTGGAAACAGCAAGCCCAGTTTTCTGTGAAAATGAAACATTCAGTAGGAAAAGTTTATTAAAGAATTTAGTTGACAGATTACTTTTATAACATTTGTTCTTTGTGAGAAACATTTATATGGCTATGTTTCTAAAATCTATAAACTGATATTCTCACACCCAATTAAAATGAGCAAGACAGATTGTTTTTTGTACACAATAGCATTTTTATGGGCTCTCATTTCTTCATAGACCACTTAGCTGTAAATAATCCGTGCAAATAGCAATTAGACCTTTCCTGGTTTATGCATATAAACATAATGGTTATTCAAAGAACATGGAAATGTTTCAAGCAATTTTCTGTATAAAATATGCATGTTTAAAACCATATGTTTGAAAGGCTTAGTAAATGGTATTGAAATGAACTACAAGAGAATTAATTCATAATGGTGAATTTCCATAGGTATCTTTCTTGCGCAGAATCAGGTTCATTAACCTCCACGTATTGTAGCAGACAAGACAAAAAACTTTTGAATTTTCTGTTATTATCTTGAAGAATTATATTGTTAAATGTTTAAAGTTTTTCTTCTTAGTTATGAATAAGGGATGTGTAAAAAAGATGTTCTCTTAACCACAGTGTGGTTATAGAAATTAACATTGATACAGTACTAGTATCTCATTTGATGACCCGATTAAAATTTTAACCATTGTCCCACTAGCATTATTTACAGAAAAAAATATCTGGTCCTGCATACAATCCAGAATTTTACCCTGAATTTAATTATGTTTTATGTTAATATGTTCTGATAGTTCCTCAGTATTTTCTTCTCTTCAATATCGTTTATATTTTGTGGGATGTCCTTCAATTTATGTTTGTCTGATGATTCTTTATGCTTAAGTTCAGGTTAGGCATTTCTGACAGGAATACCAAAGATGTAATGTTTTATCCTTTTATGAACATGATCACAGGGAGAACATAAGTTCTATATATGTTCTAATACTGGTTATAACTTAGTTTACATGTTGCCTTTCTAACTTCTGCTTTGTAATGTTTCTGTCTTTCTAACTAGTAAGTCTTTTGGGTAGGTACTGTCCTGAAAATATAACCAAGATTCAAGCTTTATTTTGGCCTTGCAAGGGAGCATCAACAAATATGTCTAGGATGATTTTATGTCCCTTGTACAATTAACCACAAAGACATTAAGACTTATGCTGGGTAGACTGAGGTGCAGAGTTAGCACAGCAAGTGATCTTCCATAACAGGAGTACAGGCAGAATTTGATGACAGATACAGGTGAGTTGGAATATTTTCTGGAAGAAAATGAGTCTCTTTCTTCTGTTAGTCTCTGTATTTTCTGTAAAATAGATGGCAGCTTGATTAAAGAGTAGAGATGTCAGAGATTTGATGAGAAAATGGTCATCCTAGAGATTTTTGAGAGTTCATTGATTAGAGAAAAATTAATAGGACTGCCTAGAAGAAATTGAGATGGATAAGCATCTCAGTTCACTTAGAATAAAGAGTGAGCATAGCTGTTTTATTTTTTCTCCAGTCACATTTTTCTCCTTGGGTGCGTTTACTGCGTATGGAATGATCTATAGTTGAACCTTGAACCACACGGGTTTGAACTGCGAGGGTCCATTCATGCATGGATTTTTCAATAGTAATTACAGTACTACATGATTCATCGTTGGCTGAAACCACGAATGTGGAATCTGGGATATGAAGGGCCCACTATGGGACTTGGCTATCCATTGATGTTTTATCCCTGGCGGGTCCTGGAATCAGTCAATCCCCTGTGGATACTGAGGATGACTGTAATTTCAACCAGAGATAGAAATTTGACAGCCAAGTTTTAAAAACGTAGAGAGGAACAAGAGAATAATGAGAAAGGGAGGAAAAGATACGTGTAGTAAAGTTTATTGGTAGTGTCAATAAATTTGATGAAAGTAGTGGTGGCATGATAATCCAGAGTGAGAATACAGGAATAAGTCATTTTGAAAAATGGAAGGTAATTAGTGAAATGTTTAAAATAATAATCTTGGAGGTGATTCAGTTGTTGATAGCAAACACACACACACACACATATATATATATAATTTGGTTATAATTATATAACCAAATACAACAATCTCATTTGTCATAGCCCTTACTCCATCTTGTGGTCAGTGGAATAAAGGAAAATACTAATATTTGATAGGACTTCAGGAGCAACACTGTGCTGAAGGTATAACCAAAATTATTATGCTATTATTCTCATTTGTCATAGCCCTTACTCCATCTTGATAGAATATTTGTTGAAAGTCTTATGTTTGGAACAAGGAAAAATTATTTTGCTACTATGTAGCTTGAAGATAGTCACCCCTGCTAAAGCTAGCAGCAGTCTGTTTATCCCTTGGCTACTGTTCTTTCTCCCATCCCACATCGACATAATAATAGTATTGCACTATTGCCATTCTGAATACAATAACCTATAAATCTAAAAGAGAGATATTTAAAAATGCTAATAATTTAGAGAATATATAGTAAATAAAATGAGTTATTTTAATGACTTACTATAATTGTCAAAATTCAGTTGCACTGTATGAAATATATGAAGGAGGAATGGGAGGAGAAAAATAATGTATCTGTACTAATGCATCTTAGTGAAGATTACTACTGTTCATCAATAGCAGCATGGAGAATTGGAATTGTGGACTACTAGGTAGCAGTGCAAGAATAATCTACAGCTATATTCACAACATGGATAAACGTCACAAACTTTCATAAGGAAAAGTACACAAGTCATAAGATGCAGCCTGGTGAATTATTATTCAGTGATCTCACAGATCAAGAAGTAATAAGTATAAAAGATCATAGAATTAGCTCAAATTAAATCTGCAATGAAATAACACATTTTCCCAATGATATCAGAAAGACAGAGACAGTTGATGAAGACAAAGTTGGGGAAATAGGTAATCTCACATAATTTATTTGGAGATATATTTTGTTTAAATGAATGATAATGAGTACGCTAGTCACTAGCTACCAGTTCTTTAAAGGCTACTAGCCTAAGACTCAGCAAACCCGTTTCTGGAAAAGTATCTTATATTTCCACATGTAAATTATGTAATAGCAAAGTGTAAAACAAACTTCATATCCATTTATAGTGTGATAATTGAATAAATCATCACATGTGCATTGAAAATCAAATGACTCTCAAGATACACATATAAAACATGAATACTTTGTACTTTATAAAATATATATAGCATATTGAAGTGAATTGTGTTGTACTCTTTGAAATTTGATGGATTATGTATTATTGTTTCCTTGTTCAGTAATGGATGATTTAACTCAGTTTTTCTTTATTTCCAAAGAGCGCGCTGTTGGATTTGTCAAATCATTAATTTTTATCTATCCTAATGTATTAATGTATTTTATGTAGGTACTCCCTTTCTTTTGTTTAGATTAATACCTCATTTATACCTTTCCTCCAATTTTCTGAGTTGTCTATTAATTTTCTTTATTTCATAGTCAACACTTATATGAATGTCTAAGTCCAATTTAATCATATTGCATAAATTTATATGTATATAAATATAATTTTCATCACAGTAAGTTTTCAAAATAATCTTATATCTAATTTGATATCACCTTTAATCTACAATTCTTGAGTCAAAAAACTATGACAAGTCAAATCTGGCCCATTGTGGGCCAAATACAGTCATTCTGGTTTGGTTATGCGTTGTCCCTGGCTGCACTCATGCTACCATTGCAGAAAGGAGTAGTTACAACAGAGACTTTATGGCGCTCAAGCTGAAGTGTTTACTCTCTGGTTCTATACAGGAAAAGTTTGCCAATACTTGAATATGAGAAAATATCAGTATTGGTAAAAATCCTTTATAGTTATGAAAAACATTTTTTCAGCTAATTCAAGACCTATTTCTTAACACAATAAAAAAAACTTAAAGGAGATATTGCAATTATTGAATTTAGAGTAACTTTTATATAACAAAGGAGGAGAAAAGAATTCAGGTTTTTTTTTGTTGTTGGGGAATTTTTTACCAGCTTCTTTGGGATATAATTGACATATAGTATTGTATAAGCTGCAGGCACACAACAGGTTGATGTGTTGATTTTATACACTTATATATTGCAAAATGATTACCACTACAGTTAGCTAATACTTACATCATGTCACGTAATTACAATTTCTTTTTTGTGGTGAGAACATTTAAGATCTGATCTCTTAGAAATTTTCAAATGTATAATACAGTATTTTTAACTACAGTTGACCCTTGAACAAGACAGATTTGAACTCCATGGGTCCCCTTATACTTGGATTTTTTCAACAGTAAATATTACAGTAGTACATGATCCTTGGTTGGTTGAATCTAAGGATGCAGAACTGAAAATATGGAGGAACCAAAAATATGGAGGGTCAACTATAAGTTATATACAGATTTTCAACTGTGCAGAGGGCCGGCACCCCTAACCCCCATGTTATTCAAGGGTCAACTGTACAATTATTATCCTGTACATTAGATCCCCAGAATGTATTCATCTTATAGCTGGAAGTTTGTACTCTTTGACCAACATCTCCATTTTTTGCCTCTAGCACCACCATTCTACTCTGTCTCTATGAGTTCAGCATTTTTAAGTTCCACATGTAAGTGATACCATAAAGTATTTGTCTTTATTTGGCTGGCTTATTTCACTAAGCATATTGCCCTCAGGGTCCATCCCATGTAGTCACAAACAGCAGGATATCCCTTTTCGTGGCTGAATGCTATGTATATGTGTGTATATGTAGAAAAAAGGGAACATATATATATGTTCCCTTTTTTCCACATCCTCACTGATACTTGTTTTCTCTTGACTTTTTTATGACCACCCTTCTAACATGTGTGAGGTGAGATCTCACTATGGGTTTCCCTAATGATTATTGATGTTGAGCACATTTTCACATACCTGTTCTTTCTTCTCAAGATTGCTTTGGCTATTTGGGATTGTGGTTCCATACTAATTTTAGGATTTTTTTTTCTATATCTGTGAAATATACCATTGGAATTTTGATAGGAATTCAATTGAATCTATAGTTCACTTTGGGTAGTATGGGCATTTAAATTGCAAGGAGAATAAAACATGAAATTGACTGTCAAGAGACCTAGTTTGTAATTTGGAAAAAAGTTTTAATTGAGAAATATTAGCCTTTTTAGGACTCTTTTTCTTCTACAATTTAAAATAGAGTAAAATTTAAAATAGAGAGTTTTGAGTTTGAGAACCTCTGGAGTTCTTGAACCAACTGCATTAGTGTCAACTGAGAGCATGCAAGAAATGCACATTTTTGGACCCTACTCCAATTCAACTGAAATAGCATTACAGGGGTGATGCCCCAAAATCTGGATCTGTATTTTAGCAACTCCTAGGTGATTCTTAGGTTGCTAAAATGTGAAAAGAACTAAATAAAATAATTCCAAAATTTATATATAGTAGGTAATATATATAATAGATAACATACATATATATGTATAAATATATACAAATATAGTACATACACAAATATATATACTATATATGTTTACAAATATATAGTATATATAGTATATATACAAATATAGTATATATCTTATATACTAGGTATATATAGTATATATATATATATATATAGCATGTAGTATATCTTATAACATCATAAAAGGAATGAACAGTTTATTATGTTTACTTAAATTTCTTAACTTTCTTACTCATGTTCTAAAATGTTGATAAATATTCTATAATTTATTTTGCTGATCATTTTAATTCTATGAGTTATATATTAATGAAACAAGAAAATATAACCAACATTCCCTATAAATGTTATTAGTGGTACCTAACCAGAAACATGTCTCCAACATAAAAGCAAATGGGGAGGGGGAAGGGTGAGCTGTGACAAAGCGAGAGAGAGGCATGGACATATATACACTACCAAACGTAAGGTAGATAGCTAGTGGGAAGCAGCCACATAGCACAGGGAGATCAGCTCGGTGCTTTGTGACCTCCTGGAGGGGTGGGATAGGGAGGGTGGGAGGGAGGGAGATGCAAGAGGGAAGAGATATGGGGATATATGTATATGTATAACTGATTCACTTTGTTATAAAGCAGAAACTAACACACCATTGTAAAGCAATTATACCCCAATAAAGATGTAAAAAAAAAAAAAGTAGCTGAAATACACCAATCTTGTATTAAATAGGCTACACTTCATATGCTATGAACTCTTTTAATTCTATTTTAAGCAAATTTTTATTAAATACCTACTATATGCCTGCATTGCTCTATATGATGAAGACACAGCAATGATCACAACAATGGAATTCCTACTTTCAAGTTTTCAGAATTTTCCATGAAATATAATAATGGTGACTTTGCATCCACTTCTTACCTCACCTCAGAACCTGGGATATTACATAGTATGCACAGTTATTGCTTGCTTGTCATCTGGACCCTTCCTAATATATTTTTAAGGGTTCACTTTTGAGGTATAATTAACTAAATTGAAATAAACACATTCTTAGTGAACAGTTTTTACATTGTATAACCACTTATGTAATTTCTAACATAATATGTAGACATTTCAATCTCCACAAGCCCCAAACCCAGGCAACCACTGACATGATCTCCATCACCATACATTGAAGAAGTTGACACTTCTAGATCATATTGTCTTTCATGTCAACAATAAGCATGTGTGTGTGTGTCTGGTCACTTTAACGCAACAAGTTTTTAATTTTTTTTTTTAGATTGGGTCTTTTTATTGCAGACTTACTGTCTGGTATTCCATTGTATGACTATTCCACAATGAGACTGTCCATTCACTTATCAATGGACCCTTGAGTATTTTTTATGCTTTTGCCACTATGAATAAAATTGATTTAAACATTTATTTAAAAGACTTTGTGTATATATGTATTTTCGTTTCTCATAAGTGACCATCTACGAGTGAAATTTTTTGGTCATATGGTAAATGTATCCTTAATTGCATCTCCTTTAATACTCATTGACTCCAAGTCCACTTTGTTGGTATTTATATAGCCACACCAGTATTTTTTTGTTTTTTTGCTTACTGTCTGTGTGATATATGTTTACCCATTCCTTAGTTTTTAATGTATTTGTGTTTTAAAATTTTAAGTGCATCTTATGGAGGCTTGCATTTGGATCTTTTTATTTATCCAGGCTTGCAATCTTAGCTCTTTAATTAGTGTGAATAATTCATTTATATTTAATGTAATTATTGATATGGTTTTTGTGCTGGGGATCCCCAAGACCACACCCATGTTTGATGATTTTCAAGAGGACTCAGAATTTAGCCAAACTCATGGTTATAATTTATTACAATAGAAATATACACAGCAAAATCAACAAAGGGAATAGGTTCTTGAGGCAAATCTGGAGGAAACTAGGTGCAAGCTTATGAAGAGTCTTCTCCCACTGGAGTCACACAGGCATGCTTAATTCCTTCAGCAAAAATTGTGACAGCATATACCGTAGTGACTCATGCCATGGTTGTTATAAGAGGCTAGTCAGGTAATCACCCTCTGCCTAGCATGTACAAAATATGAGACTTCCAGAAGAAAGTACAGTGCTCAGTATAAGCCACATTGCTTTTACAAACATTTTAGGCACAGTTAGCTATGTTTATCAGCTCTGAGAATGGTGGGAACCCTCCCAAAATCCAAGTTCCCAGATGCCAGGTAAAGGCCAACCTTGCAGGGGGTTCCTTTTAAGGACAGCAGTCTCAAGTCTGCTATCTTAATCCTTTTTTTATACAGTCCATACCTTTGGCACTTAGTCAAGTTATCTTTACAGGAAAATCATTATCAGTCGGACCCCATGTAGATCAATCTGCATATTGATCTCATTTATGTCCATCAGGATTCCTGGACTTTGTTAAAACAAATCTCATTAAATATAAAGATCTCTCTTAGAAAGTCAAATGACTGCCTCTTTAGCTTCTACATTAAACGTTTTTACCTGGCCTGAGGTTATCAGTCACAGCAACACTCTGGCCAGTATGTTAAAGCTGACCTGAAAGCCATCCAGGGCTGAGGCCACGCCATGATGGTCAGAAAACATGCACAAGAAGTACAGTCTAGAGATAACACGTGGTACACTCTAGGAACAAAGACTTTACCATTGTCAGGACACCGCAACAGGCCATACATTTGTTAGGCAGCACAGGTAGTCTACCCTATGTTAGCCCTGCTAACCTATGGTTCTCAGTCTAGACCAAGTAATTTTGGAGAGGATTAGAGGGGTTGCCTGAAGGCAGTCAGTTTAAAGTCTTGCTTATCCATAATACCAGTTCATCTACCTCACCAGCGTGGACAGCATCTGAAGGTGTGCTGTGTGTAAATTTGAGGAGCTAAGGACACTGCCTGTTGTCTCATAGTCAGCACTGCCAGGTGTGATCTTGGGCTCAGCAATCAATTTCGTCTGAAAGAGCTTGCAGAACTTTGGAAAGGCAGCATAGGGAATTCTCCTTGAGGAAGAGGAGAAAGCTTCCAGGAACAGTTCTGAAAAACAAAGATTATTAATGTCTTACTGCTTCTCTTATGTTTTCCCTAGTTATATTTACTCATAGTATATAAAATCAGTGTGTCCCGGGCTTCCCTGGTGGCGCAGTGGTTGAGAGTCTGCCTGTCGATACAGGGGACATGGGTTCGTGCCCCGGTCTGGAAAGATCCCACATGCTGCGGAGCGGCTGGGCCCGTGAGCCATGGCCGCTGAGCCTGGGCGTCCAGAGCCTGTGCTCCGCAACGGGAGAGGCCACAACAGTGAGAGGCCCGCGTACTGCCAAAAAAAAAAAAAAAATCAGTGTGTCCCATTTAGCATAAATAACTACATTTTTTCCCAATCATTCTTTGGGGGGCATGAATTTAAAAGTAAATTAGGGTTAGTCTCTTTGTTTTTTTTTTCAAAAAAGGAAGTTCATGTGAGAAGGCTTAAAGTGAGATAGTCCTTGGCATGTGTAAGGACATGAAATAAAATTAGTACGTCTGTAAAATAGGTTAGGAGTATGGTGATAGGAGATGTTCTCTAGGGACTGTCCTAGGCATAGTTCGAATTTTTAGGCAGGGCCTTTACTCTTTGTGGCTTCTGTTCCAGTAGCACATATCTATGATATTAGCTTTAATCATTGAATGGATTTGTGATGCCTCCTAGCCTGTACATCAATACTAATGCTCCAGTTTATTTTTCTTCTACTAAATTGTCCAACATTATGCTACTCTTAGTGGATTACAGCATGCTGGAATGTCAGGTCATTTTACAGCAATATCTGAAACAGCTAAGTGCATTTGTAATCTTCCTTAGGGAAGGCTAAATACTCAAAAACTCAGAAATTTCAGTGGCTTTATAATAATGACATTTTTCATTTACGTTATCTTTTGGCAGCTGGGAATAAGCTGCAGCTCTCTTCTGCTATGTTCAACTGATCCATGTGTCTTCTTAAATCTTCACTCTTAGTCCTGGCTAAAGGAGTAGTAGTTACAAGTGTAATACAAAAAAGCACGAGAAAAGGCAGAAACGTACCATAATTCTAAATTTGCTGTATTTATCACCTCTGCTCCCATGCCATTGACCAAATCACATCATATGCCCAAGCTCAACGTTAATGTAGAAAGGAAGTTTATTCTTTCCACTGGAGGAAGCTGTATCACATGACAACGTGAGCCAGGAAGCTCAATCCTTTTGTGGAAACTATGAGTGAACAAATGGAAATAATAATACAAGCCACTGTACTGTCATTAATTCAATATTTACTATTTCCATATGATGGTCCAAATGATTTCCATATGTTAAGAGGGGTTTTTCACCTTGTTTCAGATGAAAGTATAATTTAATCTAAATATTCCTGAATAATTTGATCATGGCATTCAATTAATTTAATTTGTGCCTGAGTTTCTTATTTATATCAATCTATCTTCAGCAATTTATATTATAAAAGGATATACTCATAAACCACTTAGAGATTTCAGTATAATGTCCAATATATGTATATGTGTGTATATATAAATATATATATATATTTAAAACCCTACAATTACATATAATGTTTGCTTGATTCACTAGTTCATTTACACACACACCCACACACACAGACACACCCACACACACACATACATTCTCTCTCTCATGCATATATACTCATTGTAAAATCATTTAGCCACATCAATGGTGATATGATGTAGTTGTATCTATGGGAAAATATGATGTTCAGCAAAGTGAAATAGAAAAAGTAATTACTTGTTAGTATGGGTTGAAAACTATAACATGATAAAGTACTGGGCAAGGAAACAACATTAACTACAACCATAAATTCATTATTTAAGAATGTAGAATATTTTATGTTTTTCAGTTTCTTATTTTTATTGAAGTAATGTGATTCAGTTTATTTATAAAATTATTAAACCTGAAATTTTATGGGGTTTTATGGGAATTAAATTAACATGCATAAAACAAATGGACCATTGTATGGTAATAGTAAATGTATAGCTTTAATACATTACTTTTAATTTACCCATGTAAAAGTACATTAAAACATGAAAGGGAAAATGTCTAGATTTTCTTTTATTGTGATAGCATTTAATTAGTATTATTAAAGATATTTCTATTGAATATGATGTTTTCCTTAAGCACATACAGTCCAATCTCAAAAGTTTCTCTAGGCTTTTCAAGCATTTGGGCTATTAATGATAGGCATTTGAAGTGAGATAATTTGGGGCCTGACAATAAAAAGATACATTTGAAAAGAAGAGGAACTAAAATGTATAGTACTTTGTAATTAATTATATAGCACAAGTAGGGAAGAAGGTCACTGATTACTTGTAATTTTCTGGCTATATCTAGAGTGGAGGATAATGCCAGAACAGAGATTGGGGAATAAAGTAAAAGAAAAGATTTAATGGAAAGTCTGAGATTTGAATTTATACAAATTTGGCATGATGACAGAAACCTTATTTTAATATGTGCATTTAGCACAGACACACATACTCAGTACAGTCCTATTAAGATACCTATTCTGACTTTTAAGGACATATATCCTTGCATTAATACAATATACATCAATGCCAAAATAAGACAAAAATCTTGAGATTCACATAGTTATGGAGGACTATCAGAATTAATAAGGATACTAAAATCGGTAAGAAGTTCTATTTCTTTCATGAATCCATATTTGTATTCCTAATACAGTGAAATAAAGGAACATTAAAAGAAACATCAGATGATATAATGCATTGTCTACTTAAATGTCTAATATTAATATAATCTGACTATATATGAATAACAGAGAATATTTGTTCTCTCACTCTTTGGATTTTTATTTTCTACCCATATTTATTAGCTCTTTACCAGTCCTTCTATAGAAACAAATGAATTTCATTATGGTTCAAGATATGAATTTGCCTTACTATTCATTACCAGCAGAGGGTTCCTACATCTGGTAGCTGCTAACTCACCTTCTAAGTGACCTGTGATTTCCAGTGATCCAAGAAAAACATCCCTACATGATAAGGTTTACTCTTATTGATGATTATAATATGTTATATCTTAGTAAAATTGATCTTTATAGTTTCAAGATCATCACCTGGCCATGTTTAGAGAGTTAAAAAGATTAAAATTTATTGCCATGAATTTCATGGAAATAAACTTGTTTGGGGGTATTATCTGATAACCTTAGGAAGTTCTTGACTGTTATCTGATAGAAAGTTAATTAAAACATTCAGCTAGCATATTTGTCTTTCTTTGATGTTCCTGTAATCGTATTATTGGGATATGAACTGAATCTGTGAAAAGCAAGGACAGGCAAAAGTTAGGAAATTTGGAAAATATGAATTAGAACTTTTTATAGGGTAATTTCCTATGCTAAGCCAAATTTTCAATAATTCTCACATAAAACATTCACTTGAAATTTTCTAAGAAATTCCAGTGAGTAGATGTATTTCTTTGATGGAGCATATGAATGTAAAAATGAGCGTGAAGAGTGGGCTTTGCTGTACATCTGACTTCAAGCAGCCAATAGTGTAATCTTGAAAAACTGGCAAAGAAAACACCAGAAAAAATAAAAATAACCATAGACTAATGAGAAACAGAGAGAAAAGTGAGTAAATAACTCTTGGAGCCTTTCGCTTATCAAGTCACTACATCTATTTCAAATACTATATTAAATGCATTTGTCTATTGCTTCAATAATTATTATTTAAGGAAGATTAATATAGAAGGAAGAATTGAAGCAAAAACAAAATGAATGTGCACATAATATTCAACCTAGAGGAGAACACTATTGCATAACAAAACAAAAATTCTCAACGTATTTAAATGAATTTATTTTACTGAGTTGTAAAAATTGTACAAATCACTTATCAAAGAAAAGTATGAAGCATGATGCATTATATTTCTCTTTAGAAAAAGCACAAAATGTGTTCACCTTTTAAATGCTTACTATATGAAATTTTGTCATTTACTCAAGATTTCTTCTATCCATAAAGCATAACATTTAGATAAATAACCACGCTGATGCACTGATTCTGCATTTCAAAGCTGTTTCAAATAAAATTACTTTTTCCAAGTTAATTGTTAGGAACATACGTTAGCAAAGCAAAATTTGTACTGAATAAGATTTTACATTTTATGCAAAAAGAAGGATACATTTAGAGATTAATCCCTTGAAATCATTTTTAAAAGCCCATTTTATGCTCATATAATTTTGCCTTTGGGAAGACGTAAGGTGAAATGTATCTTCCCAGCGAAAATACAGACATTAACATGTTGTTTTAGGCAGATGTTGTCGCAGACGTACAGGAAGATTTAGGATGTGCTCTGGCTAAGCAGCAGAAATTACTCTCTCACAGATGAGTAAGCATCCATACCAAACACACTGTCACCAGCCTTGAATTTCTGTGTAACAGATAATGAAAAACCATCTGTCCATTGCAGCAATTGGCCAAGAGGACAACCCAGCATACTATTTGATTTCACTGTATTTAAAAATGAAATTACAAACAGTATTTCTTAACACAGTTCAAGTTTTCTCTAATGTTTTTTTTTTTTTTTTTTTTTTTGTGATACGCGGGTCTCTCACCGTTGTGGCCTCTCCCGTTGCGGAGCACAGGCTCCGGACGCTCAGGCTCAGCGGCCATGGCTCACGGGCCCAGCCGCTCCGCAGCATGTGGGATCTTTCCAGACCGGGGCACGAACCCGTGTCCCCTGCATCGGCAGGTGGACTCAACCACTGCGCCACCAAGGAAGCCCTTCTCTAATGTTTTAAACAAAGGGCTCTCCAAAATCCTTGACAAAATAAGTTATGGAAAAATACATTTTGTGGTTTATGATGAAAAACAAAATGTCTAGTTTTGACCCAGATGGAAACAAGATTTGTTATGATTAAACTATTTTATACTGTTTTTTCTTTTCTTTTTAATTAGTAGACTTTACTTTTTAGGACAGTTTTAAGTTTACAGAAGAATCTAGCAAAAAATACAGAGTTTCCATATACTATTTCTCTCCTGCCCTTAGTTTTCCCTAGTATTAATATCATGCATTGCTGTGGTACAATTGTTACAATTGAATCAATATTGATACATTATTAACTAACATTTATACCTTATGTTACCTTTCACACTTTGTGTTGTACACATCTATGGATTTTGCTAAATGCATGACATTGCAGTATCTTACAGAATACTGTCACTGCTCTGAAAATCCTCTGCACTCTACCTATTCATCATCTCCCTCTTTCCCCGCTAACCTCCAACAGCCACTGATATTTTTACTCTTTATAGCTTTGCCTTTCCCAGAATGCCATACCGTATGAACTCTTGGAATCATACAGCATGTAGACTTTTCACATTGGCTTCTTTCACTTAGTAATATGCATTTAAGGTTTCTCCATGACTTTTCATGGTGTGATAACTCATTTCTCTTTATCACTGGATATTGACATATTTTATATAACTGTGAAGCCATTATCACCATCAAGATAAGTAGCATACCCATCATTTCCAAAAGTTTCCTTTTTCCATTTTTAAAAATTAATAGACCAAGACTTTGTTTTTGAGAAGTTTTAAGTTTACAGAAAAGTTGAATGAAAGTACCCAGAATTCCCAAGCTTCCTCACACACAGCCCCAATTTCCCCCATTATTAATATTTCCCATTAGTGTAGGACATTTTTTATAGTTGTTGAGTCAATGTTGTTACATTATTATTAACTAAAGTTCACGGGTTTGCATTAGAGTTCACTTTGTGGTGTTCATTCTGTAGGTTTTGTAAAATGTATAATGATATGTATCCACCATTACATTAAAATACAGGATAATTTCACTGCCCTAAATATCCCTTGTGCTCTACCTATTCCTCCTTTCCTTCCCTCATCCCTGAACCCCTGATAACCACTGTTCTTTTTACTCTCTTTTTCAGAAAGTCAAACAGTTGGAATCATATAGTACATAACCTTTTCTCACTTGGATCCTTTCACTTAGCAATATGAATTTAAGGTTACTCTCTTTATTTTTTTGTGGATTGGTAGCTCTTTTTGTTTTATTGCTGAATTATACTCCATTGTAGGGATATACTACAGTTTGTTTTTCCATTCCCTTATCTAAGGACATTTAGATTGTTTCCAGTTTTTGGCAATAATCAATAAAGTGGCTGTGAACATTGATGTGCAGGTTTTGGATGGACATAAGATTTCAACTAATTTAGGTAAATACATAGTAATGCATGATTGCTGGATCATATGGTAAAACTGTGTTTACCTTTGTAAGAAACTGCCAAACTTTCTTCCAAAGGTTCTGTACCATTTTCCTTTTTCAACAACAATGAATGAAAGTTCCTGTTGCTCCACATTCAGTATTCAGTGTTATCAGTGTTTTGGATTTTAGACATTCAAAAATTTGTGTAGTGGTATCTTATGTTTTAATTTGGAATTCCTCAGAACCGTTTAAGATGTTGAGCTACTTTTCATATGCTTATTTACCATCTGTATATCTTCTTAGATGAGGTGTCTGTTTAGATCTTTTGACCACTTTTTAATTGAGTTGTTTTCTTGTTGTTGAGTTTTAAGAGTTATTTGCATATTTTTGATACAAGCCATTTAACAGATATGTCTTTTGCAAATATTTTCTCCCAGTCTGCAGCATGTCTTTTCATTCTCTTAGCAGTGTCTTTCACAGAGCAGAAGGTTTTAATTCTAATTAAGTCGTACGACAAAAACATTTTTTTTAATGGATCATGCTTTAGGTGTTGTCTCTAAAATCTCATTGCCAAACCAAAGATCACCTAGATTTTCCTTTATATTTTATCTTCCAGAAGTTCTATAGTTATGCATTTTACATTTAGGTCTATTGCCATTTTGAATTAATTTTAGTAAAGTGGTAAGGTCAATCTCTAGATTCAATTTTTTTTTAAACTTGTGAATGTCCAGCTGTTCCAGAATCTTTTGCTGAAAATATGGTCATATCTCCACTGTATTGTCTATGCTCTTTTGTTAAAGATAAGTTGATGATATTTATGTGTGTCAATAATACTAGCCTCATAGAAATAAATAAGCAATACTTTCTCTGTTTCAGTTTTCTAGAAGAGATTATAAAAATGGTGTAATCTCTTCCATTAATATTTGGTAAAATTCACAAGTGAAAACTTATGGACCTGGGACTTTCTGTTTTGGAAGGTTATTATTAATTACATTTCTTTAATACATATAGACCTATTAAATTTATTTCTGTATTATGTGAGTTTTGGTAGAATATGTTTTCAAGAAATTGACCCATTTTATCTAAGTTATGAAATTTCAAGGCATAGAGTTGTTCATAATATTCTTTTATTATCATTTTAGTGTCCATGGAAGCAATACTGCAAGCCTTTTTTCAATTCTAATATTAGTTATTAGCGTTTTCTTCTTTTTTTTCTTCATCAGAATGGCTAGAGGTTTACTTATTTTATTGGCCAACAGGTATATTTGAGTGCTCTATGTTACTCATAGTTTTCAGTGTTGGAAAGAATATAGAGGGAAATCAGGCATAATATTTTATTAAAGGATTTAAAAATTTTATATATTTATAGGTACAATTGAAAGAATGATATGTACCCTACAGAGTACACAGAAAATATTGTGGAGATGTGTGTAAGGGAATTCCAGGTTGTGAGACTCCTTTGTGTAGGAATTAGGGAGCAAATCATAGGGTAGCTGAAGTTTAACTGAACATAGTATGTATGGTAAGATTTGTAGTACGTATTGTTAGAAAGATGGATGGGAGAGAGTTTGTGCAAAGCTGAGACTGACTAGTGGAAGAATAAGATTATTTGGCGAGTTTAAAAGTCAATCAATTAGTTCCATTTACTTACTACTTGGGAAGAACTAATGGAAATAAAAATAATTTGAAATAATGATCTTAATGAGGAAGGTACAGATTTTATATACTGGTTGACTAATCATAATCGAGTTATAATTATAATAAATACATAGTTAACTAGTTAATTACCACAAGATTAGCGATTCAACCTCATAAAATGAACTAATTTACTATTTAAATAAATTCAGGTATTTTTCTAACAATACACTAAACATGAAATTAATTTTAACAAAATCACATAATTTCAAGGTTACAAGTTAACAATACTTGGAATAAAATAATTAATTTTATTAATAATAAAATAAATAATTTTGAAGTTACAGGAAATCATTTTTCACTTCCTAAAAAAATTACTCACGCAGAAATTCAATCTTATATTGACCTCTTATTATAAGTTCAGATCCTTTATTCTAAAATTAGGGCTATAGCATTATCTCTCAGATCCCCTGTTCTTTGCATGGACAAAACCAGTGAATTAAATGTGTATCTCTTTAATCTTTAGGTCTTTAAGGGTAGCATTAATCTTTGCCATTTTACTTGGGATATGGCATCATTTCTGATTTACTATGTTGGCTGTAGGAGGAGTTTCAAAGGCTTCCACTTGACTTTTCCTGATATAATTTTGTATTACTCCACATGAAAGGGGACCAATGTGATAGTCAGCTATCTATTAAGAAAACCCATGTCAATTATTCACATAGGGACTTGAAAGAATTAGATGGGTTTATAGACTCTATGGACCCACTGTGAATTAGACCTGAACTAGGACAGCATTTATCACCTGGTGTTCATATACTCTCATTCTGATGGGGGATATTTTTCATTTTAATTCACCTGATACTAGTTTCAGCTCAGATTCTCAGAATTTTCTGGTTACTCCACTGTTCTTGATATGCATTACTCTGTTCTCTTTTGCAAAATAGCTACCAGATATACTCCCTGAAGTACTGCAGGGTCCTTGTTAAAAAGGATATGTCACCTTCACTTGCAGCTGGTTGTCTTAATAGAATGGAGCTCCGATTTCCAGGAGGCGAGTAGGCTGTCGTCTTTGAAAGGGAGGCTGTATTTGCATCACACTTTTTCTAGTTTTCCCAAGTTGTTCTTCTACAACAAAGCACAACATTCTGATTTACTTGTTAAAAACAAATCTGTAAACTGATAGTTAAAAAAAAGGATATGTCTTTTTCTTCAATCATCTGGCTCTCAGTCTGAGAATTGACTCAGGTCTAGAGATTGAGCTTGGTGTCATGGTTTTCCATTACAGCATTAACCATTAGCCATTGGCTCACCCACTCTTGATATTTTGTGGCTATATAGGTAAAACAGACAAACAAACTAAAAACACATTTGGTTGCACACTTTTCTCATCCCTAAGAATACTGTGGTCTATTAGCCATCACCACAGATTCCTGCAAGTAAGGATCTCTACTTGCTATTTCAGCCTTGCTGATCATTCCATTAATTCTGCCTGCCTTATTTCTGATAGATAGGTGAAGCCACCAGTTCTCTCTTCATCTCTTTTCTTATATGCCATCCTTGCTTTCAAGTTTCAAGCAGCAATTCCAACAGCATATAAAAACTGTATAAAGGCATATTACTTGAATTAAGAATATCCCTGTATCAAAATCTCTCTTATCTGGATTCGTAGTCCACATTCTACTAGCACTTCCAAAATCCATTCCCAAGCATGTCTTCCTGGTTCTTAAATGTATTAGCTACATCTTATAGGTTTTTTGGTGAATAATCATGTTTCTCCTTCTGGTAGGGTTATGGCGACTTAGGCCACTCTGAAACTTGACCTGTTTTAGAAGCTGTTTAGAAGCAATAAGTGGGGATATGGAGAGACAAACGGACAGATATGATTTTGTAAGGTACTTTTTTCAAGTGAAAATATTGAATGGGTTCCAGATATTGGGAGGAGGTTCTCTTCTGGAAATCATGAGGGGACTGCTCCTTCCTACCCAGAAGTTCAAGGTTATCTGGGGAATTAAATTTCTTAAACACATACAGAAAAATGATTTAATCCCTTGCTTTGGGATCTGCTCCTTTTCTTTTAGGTTCCTCACTTCAGTGCAGGAGACTTGCAGAGACTGTGAACTTGGTTTTCATTGTAACTCTTTTATGTTTACAATTAATTCTCAGATCTAATTTATGATAGAGGTAGCTCTTTCAGTGCAGATTCATGTCATGTCCTAAATCGTTAGCTGGCTGACTTTAGCTTGATCTTTTAATACTTTGAGGCTTCTGTGACAATTAGTAATAGCTCACCAATTCCACAATCATGAAAATAATAATTGCCTCCACTTGTAACCAATGCCAGTACACCACAGATGAAAGTCTTAATAATTTTGCTCCTACAAAATGCTGGATAATAACACACTCAGCTTAGCCTCGACAAAGTTTTTGACATGTGATGGGCAAGCCATCCACTGCCACGATCCCATCCCGGGGGTCTACTCTTAGGAGTATTTCAAATACAAAGCACCTTAGTCTGGATTCCCCCAGACACAGACCCTAAGACAAGGATTCAAGTGCAAGAAGTTGTTTTAAGAGTTAGCTACAAGAATCAACAGTAAGGGAGTGGAGAAATGAGAAAGGGAAGTGAAGAAATGAAACAGGGAAATGAAGAAAATCAATTCAATGTATGTTAATGAGCATGTTAACAATACAGGAAACTGGGTCTCTTTTGTTAGGGATCTCTGGCAAACAGTATGGAACAAAATTCAGAGTTGTCTCTAGGGGTAGAAATTCTTATATCCTAGTTTCTCTCCATCATTAGTTAAAGGTAGTTTTCAGAGCATTAATTCCTTGGCATGTCTTCCTTAACTCACATATCAGGTAAGTTTACAAATGCGTTCATTAGAAAGCCATCAATGTGTATGGGAATAGTAAGGGTACCACTAGCTCTTGCTATACTTATAATATTGCTAGTAAATGTCTTCTAATAATATGAAATATATTTAATGCAGCATAATTGCACGTTAACTGAACATCTTTTGAAAATTATCTGGATTTTAAAAAATGTAAAGATTGACTTTTTAATTAAAGCTAAAATTAAAGAATTTTAGCTTTAATCCTTTAAAATAAATTTCCATGTCAATGTTTTTTTCTAGAAACATACCCCCCAATTTTTATTAAAACAAAATAACTGTAAAATCATTGTTAACTGAAAGTTTCCAAATTATTTTTAGCTTAAAATACAATTGCAATTGTGACTTTAATATGATGAAATCTAACAGAGAACCATGATAAAGGAATTAGTTCTATGAACTTTCTTTGTAACTAAGTCAAAATACTAATGGGACGTTTATAGTAAGTTATTTATTAAATTCTGAGATTATGAAATTGAGAGAGTGTAGGTTCATATATTTTAAAAAGTGATTAATGCACAAAACTTTAAAAATTAATTTTTAACCTTGTCTTTAAGTATATTTTATTTTAAATTAATATATTTCAATGTATAACTTATTTTTTAGAAAACAAAACACTTTGATTTATTCATTTATTCACTCAACAAATAATTACTAAGTTCCTATGTATTAAGTGGTAGAGGAAAAGTCATAGTTCTTTATTGAAAGAAGGTACAAGAGGAGCACCTTGCTTTAGTTTTGAGCAATGATAGATGAAGATATTGAAAAAGGAGAAATACAGAGAGTAAAGGAGTTGTACAGAGAGCAAAACATCAGATTTATGTAGTCAGCTTTTTAAAAGCTATGTTGTGAAAAGGAGTAGGCAAATGGAGTACAAATAGAGTAGAAGACAGCTGGAGATGGAGTGTAATGTGTAGTCTGGAGTAAGTTTATAACATGTGAGGGATTATTCCATAGAGAGTAAGACATGCTGATGTAAGAGGAAGAGTGTGTTTAAGGGAATCAGTGCTTTAAGAAGACAAAAGAAAGTAGCACTGGGGATCTTGTCAGAGAAATGGATGTCTACTGTAAGAAGCATTTGAACAGTGATAGCTAGGGAGAAAGTTAAGATGAATACATATGCCAGAATTTTTGTGGGTTTGGTAGCAGAGTGACAGAAGAGCTCTCATTCGATAACTTCTAGGACCTCAGTGAAATATTAAGAAAATTAGTCTTCTGAGATTGACTAATGGGAGGCGTTTCATGAGCAAAAAAGGTTTCAAAAGAGAAAGGAAGATATTGAATTCATATGTAGTTTATTAGAAAACTAAATTATCTAGAAGAATTGAAATATAGTTATAGTTTGAGATTATTCTTTTATATTAGAAACAGTTTCTCCAGGCTTGTCAGTTTCTCGCAAAATATTTGGATATGTGCATGTATTCATGGTTGAGTTCATACAGGACATTGTCAGGTGAGTAAAATGGAGATAAAGGGGCCAAGTTAAATGTACTTTCAAATGGAATGATTTTATTCACGGGGCACTGAGTCCAGTGAGGAATAAATACTGAAAATGTTATTAGAAAGTCAACAATTTATTTAATGGATTGGGAGATTAAGAACATACTTTTTAAATGTTGTAAAATATTTGAATAGCTGAGATAGAAAGAAAAATACTTTTGGTTTCAAAATGGGAAGCTGAAATTTGAGGGGTTTGTGTGATAAAATTTGGGTGATGATAAATTCAAAGTTATTCAGAGTGCTGATTGGCTGCAGAGTAATTGTAAGAAGTGTATCAGTAATGAGGAGTTGTTGTCAAAGGACCAAGAAACCAAAATAAATGAAAATAAATTAAATTTATTTCAAGTTATAAAGAATGAATATTTGTAAATTATATGACTTGAGTGTATAAAACTTACCCATAATTAAAATAATTATTATCATGCTTCAGAAAGAAAAACACAACTAAATTTATGTGAAACCATGTTCTTGTAGTTGTAAAAAAACTTCTCAACCATTCATAAGTGACTGCATTAAGCATCCTAATTTGTAGTCGTAGTTTAATGGCCATGTAAAATAATTAAGTATCTGAATTACATGAATAAAGCTTATTTTTGTGTCCCTAAAATGTTTAATTTTGTAATGTGTGTGAATGCAATTTCATATTTAATACATGATACTTTTCAATTCTTCATTCTTGGTCATTGTAGCAAGACCTACTTTATAAATAACTAAGAAGATATTTAATTTTTTTAGACAAAACAAGAAAACCACTAATACAAATAATTGGAAACAGTATCTCAAATTACAACATACTTCAGAATAATTTCATTAGACCATAGTATTAGGCTTAATATGTCACATACAGTATTTTCTTTTCTCATGAGAAAATTATAGTACTTAATGCTCCAACTGAGTAGACAAACTATTGAGAACCACATTATTTTTCGCCTTTAGTTATAGAAAATTTGCGTTACTATTATACAGCTAAACACTTTCCCTATTCATCTCCAAATTTAAAGCACATAAACTAGGTTGTATTCACTGCAGGATTTTTATCATGTTTTATTATACTACATATTGACTTTATTTACTTATTTATTTATATCTTTCGACATATAGGTGATTTATAGTGTTATTTTAGTTTCAGGTGCACAGCATAGTTACTTGACTTTTTAAATTTTTTTTTTTTTTTTTTTTTTTTTTTTGGTGGTACGCGGGCCTCTCACTGCTGTGGCCTCTCCCGTTGTGGAGCACAGACTCCGGACGCGCAGGCTCAGCGGCCATGGCTCACGGGCCCAGCCGCTCCGTGGCATGTGGGATCTTCCCGGACCGGGGCACGAACCCATGTCCCTTGCATCGGCGGGCGGACTCTCAACCACTGCGCCACCAGGGAAGCCCGACTTTTTAAATTTGATTTGAGTAAATTATATTAAATTTTTTTCATATTTTCAATTTTCTATGTTATACTCTTAAATATCATTTCAAAATACATATAACAAAACAACATTTTTAAATGTTATGTTAAAACATTTGCTATCAGCAACAATTAATTTGAATGACAAATTTCTTGTGAGACCTGGTTATCAGACCCTTAGTACAGCAAATGAATGTAGTTTTACATACTCAGAAAATAGTACCATGAGGGAAAGTATGGATTTAAACAGGTATAATAAAATTGACTGCTAGGATTTTTTTCCTATTCACAGTTGCCTTCTATGGAATAGAGTATCACTGAAATTGATAGGTGTGGAACATTTACCACATCTTCTCCTTGTTAAATTTTACCTTCTTAGAATGAGTTGACAAAGAAGTGCAGAAACAGAGTTCTAATTTAGGGAGAGTAGTTAACCAACCATAAAGCTCGAATCAACAACCACTAGGAGACGAATATAACATTGTGGATATTAAGCTGGAGTGATTTTAAATCATAAGGACGTCCAAAAAACTTCCTGATATTTTTGTGAATTCTTGAAGGTTTTATATCTTTAAATTGTCCTCAGACTCTGGGTACCTGTTTCCATTAATCTGATCACTACCTTGATTGTTGTTAATCCAAGATATCAAAGTGGCTTTTCCACAATCTACCCTAAATCCACACACATGTAAAACTTTACACACTTTATGTTAAATGTAACAATGTTTACTAAAATTCGGGGAGAGAGACAGCAAAATAAGAAAGATCATAGATTTATCCCTAGGTATTTTATTCTTTTTGATGTGATTTTAAATGGGATTATTTTCTTAATTTCTTTTTCTGACAGTTTGCTGTTCATACATAGAAATGTAACAGACTTGCGTATATTAGTTTTGTATCCTGCAACTTTACAGAATTCATTAATGAGCTCTAATAGTTTTCTGTTGGCATCTTCAGGATTTTTTACATAGAGTATTACGTCATTTGCAGACAGGGACTATTTTGCTTCTTCCTTTCCAATCTGGATTTCTTTTCCATTTCTGATTGCTGTGGCTAAGACTTCCAATACTATGTTGACTAGGGCTTTTTATTGTTTTATAGCTAGGGTCCTTTGCAAGTTTCATGACAAACCATTTTGATGTTTTTAAAACTGAAGCCAACTTTCCTGTCAGTAATACAAAATTACTTACCATATTTTCCCTGTAGAATTACTATCTTTTAAAAACTTAAGATCCCAAACCAATGGCAATGAGCATACCTAGCACCCAAATAATTTTTTCTAATACCATTATTCAATAAAAGGAACCAGGGCTCCTTGGTGAAATGACTGATTCTAGGGCTGGGTTAAGAAGTATACAAAATGAGCCTGAAGAATCTTTTAGAGCCAGAATTTAAGGAAGTACTTACACACACACACACACACACACACACACACACACACACACACACACACACAGAGTGATGGGGGTATATCAAAGGGATACAGGAGCCATTGAGAGAGAGACAGAGACATGCAGAGAGAGACACAGAGATAGAGATAGAGACACACACAGAGAAAGAGACAGAGAGAGACAGAGAGACACACACACACGCAGACACAGAGAGGGAGACACACACACAGAAAGCGAGACAGAGAGAGGCACACACACAGAAAGAGACAGAGACACACACACACACACACTCACACGCAGAAAGAGACACAGAGAGAGATAGAGACACAGAGAGACACACACACACACACACACACACAGAGGGAGACACACACACAGAAAGAGAGACAGAGAGAGGCACACACACAGAGACACAGAGAGAGGCACACACAGAGACACAGAGAGAGAGAGAAACAGAGTGAGAGAGAGAGAGAGAGAGAGAGAAACATCTTATACATAGCCTAATGCCATGTACTCATTCACCATTATCTATTGAACATTTGATAAATTCAGATCAACTTTAGGCCTTTTAAAAAATTAGTTCTAGAGTCTTTGTTATTTTTTAGTTGACAAATTTTGTGAATGGTCTATAATTGTATTAGACCTATGAAATAGTAACAAGTACTAAACTGGAATGCTTGATGAGTTTCATAAATCTAGCCTTAAAGGCATTGTTCTAAATACTCAGAGGGTATGTTTCTCTATAACTTACTTGAAATCTTACAATTAGTTGCTAATATATATTCTATGTTAGATAGACATGTGCATATGTATATGCAAATGGCTATCATAAGTTTAAATATTTGAAGTCATGTACAGAATTGAACTCATGAATAATGTGCAATGATAATGGATAAAGTTTCTTTTTATTTATTACTGTGAAATCAAAGGCAGTTGTTCCTTCTTTCACTTATATATAAATATGACAAAGTTAAACAATGTTGATAATCAAGTGGTATCTTGATTGAATTTTACTTCCATGGAGTGTGGTTCAAAAACAGATGAAATACAAAGAAGCAAGTTTAAAACAAGTCAATAATCGTTGAGAATTTTAGGTGAATCAGAGATATTCAATGATTCAATATTCAATGATTGAATATGCTGGGGTCCAACTAATTCCTCTAATTTTTTAAACAAAAATGTATTTGGGATATTTTACTAAAATCTAATTGTGGGACTAAAAAAAATATTGCTGTAATAAGGAGATCTGTTTATCTATCTACGTACCTACTTATCTATTCTTTGCACTCCTGTTTAACTTTTTTTCAATTTTTATTGTGTAAAATACTTATAAAATATTTACCATCTTAACCATTTGTAAGTACACAGTTTGTTGGTATTAAATATATTCATGATGTGCAGCCATCACCACCATCCACCTCTGTAACTCTTTGCATCTTGTAAAATGGAAGCTCTATATCTATTCAACAGTACCTCCCCATTTTACCCCCTCTCTCCAACCCCTGGCAACCACCGGTTTACTTTCTGTCTCTATAATTTTGACTACTCTGAATACTTCATATAAGTGGAATCATACATACAGTATTTGCCTTCTTGTGACTGTATTATTTTATTTAGGATTATGTCCTCAAAGTTCATCCTTGGTGTAGCATATTACAGGATTTTCTTTCTTTTTAAGGCTGAAAAATATTCCATTCTTTGTCTGTACCCCAGGTTGCTTATGTATTCATCCATTGATGGACACTTGGGCTGCTTCTTTTAGTTATTGTGAATAATGCTGGGTGTACAAAAATGAGACCATGCTTTCATTTCTTTAGTATGCTCAGAAGTAGAATTGCTGAATCAAATGGTAATTCTAACATTGAGTTTTTGAGGAACTGACACACTGTTTTATACAATGGCTATACTATTTTTACATTCCTATCAGCAATACATGAGGGTTCCAGTTTCTTCACATTCTTACTAACATTTGTCGTTTTCTGGGTTTTTTTTTTTTTTTTTTATAGTAGCCATCCTAGTGGATATGAAGGAGTATCTCATTGTAGTTTTGATTTACATTTCCCTAATGGTTAGTGATGTTGATCATCTTTTCATATTCTTATTGGCCATTTTTATTGTCTTTTTTGGAGAAATGTCTGTCAAAGTCTTTGCCCATTTTTAAATTGAGTTTTTTGGTTTTGGGGGTTTTATTGAATTTTAGGATTTCTATGTATTTTAGAATTAATCTCTTATCAGATGTATGATCTGAAAATATTTTCTCCCATTCTGTGTTGCCTTTTCCCTCTGATGGCAATATCTTTTGATGCACAGAACTTTAATTTTTATGAAGTCTTGTTTATCTATTTTAAAATTTTGTTGCCTGTGTCCTTGGTGTCATAGCCAAGAAACCATTGTAAAATCCAGTGTCATGAAGCTTTTATCCTGCTTTCTTCTAAGCGTTTTATTGTTTTAGATCTTCTGTTTAAATTTCTGATACAATTTTAGTTATTTTTTGTTTATGATGTTACTTAAAGTCCAACTTCATTTTTTATATCTAAAAAAGAAAGACAATAGGTCTCATTTTTAAAATAACCGTGTTTTTCAAAAATTGGGAGTGTATTTTTACATTTTTTTCAATGTATATATAAAATGCTATCTTGTGATATGTATGGTTCAGTTCTAAATTTAGATAAGCTAAAAATTTAGCTTGTCTTATTTACAAATATCTTATTTACTAATGGAACAACTTCAAGTCATGGCATTTATTTCGAGTTTTTTTGAACTATCTATAACTTCGGATGTTTGACTAAAATCTTTAAGGAAATCAACAGTTTTCTAAACATTTTAATACTTATTTTTGTTATAATTTTATTTAATTTCAGCTTATTCAATATTTTACATGATATTCATCTAAAGTAGATTAAAACAATATAGCTTACAAATAAAATTATTCTTGTTGTTTATTTCTATAGGTTAATTAAAATAGTAGAAAAACAGTGATGCTGAGCAAGAGAGGCAGAAAATTTAATATTAGGTGGTATAAGCTTTTTTTTAAATAAATGTATTTATTTATTTATTTATTTATTTATTTATTTATTTATTTATTTATTTATGACTGTGTTGGGTCTTCATTGCTGCGCGCGGGCTTTCTCTAGTTGCGGTGAGTGGGGCCTACTCTTCATTGCGGTGCGCAGGCTTCTCATTGTGGTGGCTTCTCTTGTTGCAGAGCATAGGCTCTAGGCATGCAGGCTTCAGTAGCTGTGGCACATGGGCTCAGTAGTTGTGACTTGCGGGCTCTAGAGCGCATGCTCAGTAGTTGTGGCTCATGGGCTTAGTTGTTCTGCAGCGTGTGGGATCTTCCCGGACCAGGGCTCAAACCCATGTCCCCTGTGTTGGCAGGCAGATTCTTAACCACTGCACCACCAGGGAAGTCCTGAACTTTTTTAAAAAAAGAAAATTTAACTAAAAGTCAGGAGACCTGGAATAATCTAGATTTCTCAGAATAAACTTTTGTGATCACAGAAAATCTTCTTGGGTTTCATGTGCTTCAGTTTAATCATGTGCATAATTGGAGAGTTGTATTAGGGAAATTTCTATAATCTCGTGCCCTGAAATCCGTTCTTTTGATCCACTGTATGTTTAACAGCAACAACAAAAATGCTGGATCCAATGATTTATAATCTCTAAGGATACTCTTCATCCATCATACAAGTTACCTCCAGCTAATGACTGGAGTCAAAGCTGTAAATAGCATATAATTCACTATATCCTAATATTGAAATAGCCAAAGTCTATTGGCACTGAAGTACTAAATATGTGTGGATATAAAGTTACGAATAAAAAAAGTTTTAATTAGAAAAAATTGTAGGGAATTTCTGAAATAAAGGTTCATATTGGAGTATGTGTTAAAGAGGTATCTACACTGATTGAAAGAAGATGATTAGATTTTTGGTGAAACGTAATTTATTTTGGGAAAAATCTGTTTATTTCATTCACAGTGTCAGCTGTACTCCTAGTATATGTGTCTAAATAGATAATATGGCAGGTTAATCAAAGAGGAATAGTAGAATGGTTAAAAATAACCTAACCATTGTAATGTTATTAGTTGTTTTAACCTATGTGTATAAACACGTGCATTTAAACATCAAGTAATTAGACAAAGCAAAATGTATTAATGTATTTTAATTCCCACATTATAACTACAAAGATATTTAGTTATTCTGAACTCTCTCATCTGTTTTTGAAATACACACACACACACACACACACACACACACACACACACAGCATATCAGAAATGCACTGCTTTGCACCAGTCTACTCCAAATAGAGCCCCTTTAGTTCATCTTTCCAAGTAGTTAATTTTATAAAAGATAATTTTTGTGAAACTATATGCTTCATTTGAACATGTCAGATAGTCACATTTCATTCATATTGAGAAAAGGAAAGCAGGTTTTTTTTATATAGTATATGCAATTCAGTGATGGACTATAGGTACTAAATCTGCTCTTTTTGTAATATAGTTTTTCATATGTGAGTTGTGACTGTAAATTTATAACCACTGCACATAATTCTCCTTTGAACATAAATTTAATAAGTATGTTGAATCCCTGTAAATAGGAGGGACGTTTATTGAATTTTTATCAACTGAGGGAGGGAGGGAGGGGGAGGGAGAGAGAGACTGGAGTGAGGACCTTGCATTAAAAATAATAATAATAAAGTCCCAGTAGTGGGCCTGAGTGGAAATTCTACATGCATGGAAACCAAAAGACTAAATGAAATGCAAGCAAGTGGGATGGGAGTGGTTCAAGTGAAGACTTGGGGAAAGCTGTTAAGGCTTTTATATAAACTTTAAGCTGATGAGGACAAAGGATTGGGTAAACAGTGTCTGGGAGCTGCCTATCATTTACTTAGTCACTACTCTGTCTCATATTAATTTTAAGGCAACCTTGTAATTAAAGAATGAATATATTGGATTCATAATTAATAATTGTATTTAATTTATATATGATGGTTAATACTGTGTATCAACTTGGCTGGGCCATGGTGCCCAGTTATGTAGTCAAATATTTTGGCTGTTTCTGAAAGGGTGTTTTTTGCTGAGATTAATATTTAAATCTGTGAACTTTGAGTAAAGCCGATTGCCCTCCAGAATGCAGGTGGCCCTCATCCAATCAGCTGAAGTCCTGAATAGAAGAAAAGACTAATCTCCCCTGAGCAAGAGGCAGTTCTGTAGGCAGATGGCCCTTAGATTTGAACTGTAACATAGGCTCTCTTCCCTGTATCTCCAGCCTTGGGGCCTTTGAACCTAAATTTCAGATTTTGGTTTTGCCAGCCTCCATGATCATGATGTGAGCCAGTTCTTTAAAATAAATCTTTCTCTGCTTATATCCACATCCTATTGGTTCTATTTCTCTGTAGAATCCTGACAAATATAATTTACATTCAAAAATTAATTTCATATTGCCATTCATTATCTATCACTTTTCTTTTGAAATATTAGTAATTGGTATTTGATACATGCTAGTAATATTTGTAGAAAGGTAATTCTTGTTGCTACTATTGAAAAGCTACAAACACTTTTGCAAATGCATTGGTATATCACTTTTAAATTTTTAAAGTACTTAAAATATGCAATATATCCCTCATATATTATGGGCAGATAAAAAAGTTAAGCAATGAAAGATTAGGAGTCTTGGGATAAGGTCATAAAGCTAGATTTTGATATTTACAAGTAGAGTTTATACCCCTGACTTCCAGGTCACTGGTCCATCTGTATTACTGTATTTTCCCTCATTTTAACTCCAGTAGAGAAGTTGGATGTAAATTATTCTCTGTGGAAAAAAAAATCTGTGCTATTTCATCTTGGTGGCTATTTTAACTATTTTTAGAGAATTACCTAAAGTTACTAGATTTCCTCATATGATATTTCCTTAAAATGAAATGTGCCTTTAAGAAATATTTCAAATCTCTTTAATACTGTACTATTTAATGTATTAATGAACACATCTCTTTAATACTATACTATTTAATATATTAATGAACACATTAATCATGCAATTTTAATTCTTTTCAACTCTGGTAATGACCTTATTACCTATATCATTATTAATGGATGCCTTCCTTATAATGATCTACTTATAAACCATTTAAACATCAGGATTATATTTTAAATATGCCATTATTGCAGAGCTCCTAAGGGTTTTTTTTACAATAAATTAATTTATTCAACTGCACTGGTTAACCTTTGGGCTGATTTTCAAAAATTTCCTACAGGAGTGACTACATAATATTCATTTTGGGGTATTGCATATATTTCTTTGGAACCAGCAAAGTACTAGTTTATTTATATAGTTACAGAGATAATCCTTTTCCTCAAAGAATACATAAAGTGATCAAACTGTCAACACGGATTTGTACTAGAAGTTTCCAACAAGCCATCTATAGTAAGAGAGCTAAATTAGAGTTATTGATATTCTTCCAAAATTTATATAATTTTTACTTAACATTTTATGCTTTATTAAATTTTATTTAGCTAAATGATTGATATAAGGTAAGATAAATAGTACAGGACAAAGGTTAAATTTTTGACATCCTAAGCATGAAATTTTTACAAGGCATATGGGATTTTAAATATTTGATTACTTGAATTGTTCTGTATGAATACATAGAACTTTGAACTTTATTTATAATTGGTTTAAACATTAATAATGTAATTGTTTATATATCTCATAACTAAATAATGTGTATCGTTGCTTCAATACTGACTAAATAGGTTGGCCTGGGGATAACTCAAAGTTTAAAGGAATCAGTAACATTTTTGCTAAACATTCTTGCTGGTAGTGTCTCTTTTGTGCAAAGATATTAAAGGCTAAGTATAATCTCCTCCTCGCAGAAAAATCAGATTTGTGCCAACTTGTCAAGCCCCAGGAAGGAAATAACTTTTTTTTACCTGGATTTGGGTTTACTGTATACCTTTTATCAAAATAAGACTTTCTGTATACCTCACCCTAAAGTTCTATTTTTGCTATGATGAGCCTTAGGTGCTTTAATCCTCACCTTTCTGTTGTTAAGATTAACAACAGCTTAAATTTACTTGTTATTATAACTTGTGTTGACGTAATTGACCCGTTGATGCTAGCGTATATGATTCTAAGTCTACTCAGTTATGAGAGCATCTAGACCTATAACTTGCTAGATTTTTACTTGTGACAGTTCATATTAGCTTCTATTCCAGCTCTATGATGCTTATACTCATGGTTAAGCGGGCTCAAACAAAATCACTTTTTATCTCTGATCCAAGCTCTTGTGCTAATGTCATATTGTAGAAAGCAATTTTATAATATTTGTGTGACTGTTACAGTACTGAGTATCCTGACTGACTCTTTTTCTATATCAAAAAAACTCAGTCAGTAGAGATGCAAAGACAGTTCAATACATATTTACAGATTTACTTTAAAAAGAGTGGAATCACTGACTTTAAACAAATCTACAATAAGTATTAGGAGAATGCTGATGAATAGTGGTGTTAATTATTCTCACTTCATTTCCTTTCCCTGTGTGCTCTTCTGGTTGGGTCCCCTTTTTTTTCCCTTGCTTGCATGTTAATCCATGTTGAACTAATTCTCATTGATCCCCCACCCCCCCACCCCCACCAACACAACACACACAAAATAAAGCTGAACCAGGCCTCTATTAGGTGTTTCTGATTCTGACCCCAATTTGGAACTATTATCCCATTACCCAATAGTGGGCACTAAATTCATTAATCATTCATGTGCTAGTTAATTTTATGTGTCAACTTCTCTAAATCACTGGGTTCCCACATATTTGACTAAATGTCATTTCTAGATCTGTGAGGTTGTTTCTGGATGAAATTAGCAATTGAATTGGTGAACTGAGTAGAGCAGATTGTCTCCCCTTTATGAGTAGTTATCATCCAATACATTGATGGTGTGAATAAAACAGAAAGGAGAAGGGAGAATTTGTTCTCTTTGCCTGACAGTGTAAAATGGGCCATCAGTCTTCTCATCAGACTGGGGCGAACCCCCATTAGTCCTTTGTTTCTTAGAACTGTACCATCAGCTTTCTTGGGTTTCCAGCTTGCAGAAAACAGATCATGGGACTTCTCAGCCTTAATAATCACATAAGCCAATTCCTTATAATCCCACTTTTGCTCTCACTCTTGCTCTTGCTCTATGTATACGTATGTATGTATATGTCCTGTATCTCTGGAGTACCCTGACTAATACAATTCACTTGAGGCATTTTTTTTTTCCAATCAGTAACAATTTCAACTAATGTACTCACTCTTATATATACGAACGATATATTGCTAACAATCCCGTCACCTGCATGTTGAGCCAATGCGAGCCATTTGACATTGCCATTTTTTTCTTATATATCACTTGTTTGGGTGCTGTGGCATAGCAGCACATATATGTGTGAATTATGTTGTTAAGAGTTCTTATCTTTAGATGTATGCCCACAAGCATTTACATGTAGTACAGAAACAAAACAGCTTATTGACAACATAAAAGCCCCACCAGATAAGCCAGAAACATCATATCATCGTAGATTCCTTCCATTCCCTTAGTTCTACAGCATAATAACTGTTTGTATTAACATGAAATTAACTATTTATTTAACATTGTGATAAACATTTTCCCATGAAGCTTATGTGTATTACTATTTAAACTTCAACAAATCGGCATAAGCGAATGACACATTTTAATTCCTTATTCTCCAGTAACAAGTCCAGAGCAAAACTGTACCAAAAAAGGCAGCCTTAGTTCCATTAGTGGGCTTGGTTCTCAAAGAAGTTATATTCTTCAATGCATATTGGAGAACATAAAATGGAATTTTTTTTCAGAGTTTTAACATTATTAAACATTATATTAACATTATTCTCTTCCCTATTTTCCTTTTTCTTTTACTCAGAATAATTCTTATTTTAGTCTCATCTTATTTTTTTTAATGTTTTCTGTATTAATCTGTATTATCTTTCATTTTTATCTCATTATAGACTAATGAGGGCAATACCCAGCAGATGTATACTTCATCGTTCTGCAAACTGGATATGTAATATTTCAATTTTATTTATTTATTGGTTTGTTTATTTATTCATTTGGTGATTGCCAAACACTCTTCTCGGTATCTGGGTCATAGAGGTGGTGAGGTAGAGATATATACTAAAATTAAAAGATAACAATAACTCAAAGTTGGCATAAGATGGCTTATAAAAGCTATAATAGGGCTTCCCTGGTGGCACAGTGGTTGAGAGTCCACCTGCCGTTGCAGGGGACACGTGTCCCGGTCCCGTAGGATCCCACATGCCGCGCAGCGGCTGGGCCCGTGAGCCATGTCCGCTGAGCCTGCGCGTCCGGAGCCTGTGCTCCGCAACGGGAGAGGCCACTGCAGTGAGAGGCCCGCATACCGCAAAAAAAGGAAAAAAAAGATGATGGACACTTAGGTTGTTTCCATCTCCGGGCTATTGTAAATAGAGCTGCAATGAACATTTTGGTACATGACTCTTTTTGAATTATGGTTTTCTCAGGGTATATGCCCAGTAGTGGGATTGCTGGGTCATATGGTAGTTCTATTTGTAGTTTCTTAAGGAAGCTCCATAATGTTCTCCATAGTGGCTGTACCAATTCACATTCCCACCAGCAGTGCAGAGTGTTCCCTTTTCTCCACACCCTCTCCAGCATTTATTGTTTCTAGAATTTTTGATGATGGCCATTCTGACTGGTGTGAGATGATATCTCATTGTAGTTTTGATTTGCATTTCTCTAATGATTAATGATGTTGAGCATTCTTTCATGTGTTTGTTGGCAGTCTGTATATCTTCTTTAGAGAAATGTCTATTTAGGTCTTCTGCCCATTTTTGGATGAATGGATATAGAAGATGTGGCACATATATACAATGGAATATTACTCAGCCATAAAAAGAAATGAAATTGAGCTATTTGTAATGAGGTGGATAGACCTAGAGTCTGTCATAAAGAGTGAAGTAAGTCAGAAAGAGAAAGACAAATACTGTATGCTAACACATATATATGGAATTTAAGAAAAAAAAATGTCATGAAGAACCTAGGGGGTAAGACAGGAATAAAGACACAGACCTACTAGAGAATGGACTTGAGGATATGGGGAGGGGAAAGGGTGAGCTGTGACAAAGCGAGAGAGAGGCATGGACATATATGCACTACCAAACGTAAGGTAGATAGCTAGTGGGAAGCAGCCGCATAGCACAGGGAGATCAGCTCGGTGGTTTGTGACCACCTAGAGGGGTGGGATAGGGAGGGTGGGAGGGAGGGAGACGCAAGAGGGAAGAGATATGGGAACATGTGTATATGTATGGCTGATTCGCTTTGTTATGGAGCAGAAACTAACACACCATTGTAAAGCAATTATACTCCAATAAAGATGTAAAAAAAAAAAAGAAAGAAGCCATGATACTGAATGAGATTACTAAGGATTGACTATAGGTAGGGAGAAGGATCAAGTACCAGGAGCTCACCAGTGTAACATTCAATAATTATTTGTTATTCCAAAGGAAAAGAAGAAGAATAAACAGACAAAGTGTCTTTGTTGAGAGACTACACAGGTGGGCAGAAAATCCAGAGAGTGTGATGTCTTGGAAGATAAATGAAAAAAGTGTTCATTTTGACCAACAGCACATTTGATGATGCTTACTTATTATAGGATCAAACTTGTCTAGTATCAATGTCACTTATTCCTTTCATATAATTATTCTTTCATATTGAGAAATATGGAAAGACATATAACTAGAAAGAACATGAACAACTATAAGAAAAAAATATAAATGTACACAGTATGGTTAGATTCATTATACAAATGAGAAATTGAGAGTTAAATGTGTAATTAGCTTACAAAAATCTTACTGGTAGTAAGTAGTGAAATTGAATTAAAATTAAGCATTCTGATTCAAAGTCCAAACTTTTTCTTCCAAATCAAAACCACCTCCCCAAGAATTTCCCATTCAAAATAAATAAATGCTCCCTGGTTTTCATCAGCAATCCCTGTCTTATTTAGGATTTCTGCATTTCTTAGGTATTTTGTGAACTGTTAGTCAACTTGTCTTCAGTTCTCTGTACTGTCATCTTTTCAATTTGTTCATCTGAATTGCACCAGGGAAATTTATTTATAATGTGTTTACAGATTTTCCACCCTCATATATAAAATATCTTTCCTGCAGATTAAAATACAACTATATTCATAGAGTATAAAAGCTACTTTGGCTGCAGCTAAATTTTAATCTCATTTTTTTCTATTTGGTAACCGCTTTTAAAAATTGAGATATAGTGTATTAGTTTTAGGTATATAACACAATAATTTGTTATATATATACCTTGCAAAATAATTACAACAAGTTTAGTTAACTTCCGTCACCACACAGAGTTACAAAAAACTTTTTTTTCTCATAATGAAACTTTTAAAATCTACTCCCTTAGCGACTTGCAAATATACAACCTAGTGTTGTTAACTGTAATTACCATACTGTACCTTATATCCCCAGGACTTTTTATTTTATAACTGGAAGTTTGTATCTTTTGACCCCCTTCATCCATTTCACCCACTCCCCTGCCTCTGGCAACCAGCAGTCTGTTTTCTGTTTCTATGTATTCAGAGTTTTTTGTTTTTTTTTGGTTTTTTAGATCCCACATATGAGTGAGATCATACAGTATTTGTCTTTCTCTGATTATTTCATTTGGCATAATACCTTCACGGTCCATCCATGTTGTCCCAAATGGCAGGATTTCTTTCTTATTGTGGCTGAATAATATTCCACTTTTTATATATATTAATATACATATATTTATGTATAAATATGTATATGTACGCTATATAAATATGTATGTATATATACAACACTTTATCCGTCCATTGATACTTAGGTTGTTTCCATACATTGTTTATCATTGGCTATTGTTAATAATACTGCACTGAACATGGGGATGCAGATATCTCTGCAAGATAGTGACTTTGTTTCTTCAGTTAAATACCCAAAAGTGGAATTTCTGTGTCATATAGTAGTTCTAGTTTTAATTTTTGAGGAAGCTCCATATTGTTTTCCTTAATGGCTGCACAAATTTACATTCCCATCAACAGTACACAAAGGTTTCCTTTTTTCCACATCCTTGTTATTTCTTGTCTCTTTGGTACTAGCCATTCTAATTATAAGTGGTGTGGGTGATATTTCATTATCATTTTGATTTGCATTTCCCTCATGATTAGTAGTGTTGAGTACCTTTTCACGTACCTGTTGACCATCTGTATGTCTTCTTTGGAAAAATGTCTATTCAGATCTTCTGTCCTTTTTTTACTCAGATTATTATTTTTTTCTTTTGGGTTGTGTGAGTTCTTTATATATTTTGGGTATTAACCTCTTATCAGATATATGATTCACAAATAACTTCTCCTATTCCATATGTTACCTTTGAAATTTGTTGACCACTTCATTTGCTGTGCAGAAGATTTTTTTAGTTTGATGTAGTTCCAGTTGTGTACTTTTGCTTTTGTTCCTTTGCTTTTGGTGTTAAACCAGAAAATCTTGCCAAGACTGATATCAAAGAGCTTACCCCGTGTGTGTGTGTGTGTGTGTGTGTGTGTGTATGTATACACACACACACATATATATATATATATACTTACAATTTTAGGAGTATATGGTTTCAGGTCTTCCATTCAGTGTTTAATCTATTTTATGTTAATTTTTTGTATATGGTGTAAGATAATGGTTCAGTTTCATTCTTTTGCATGTGGCTGTCCAACACTGTCTACTGAAGAAACTATTCTTTCCTCAGTATATTTTTGGCTCCTTTGTTGTAAATTAATTTGACTGTGTATGCATGGATTTATTTCTGGGCTTTGTGTTCTGTTCCGTTGATCTATGTGTCTGTTTTTAATGCCAATACTATACTGTTTTGATTCCTATATATCTGTAATATACTTGAAATCAGGAAGTGTGATGCTTCCAGCGTTATTCTTCTTTCTCAAGATTGCTTTGGTTATTTGGAGTCTTTTATGGTTCCATACAAATTTTAGTGTTGTTTGTTCTATTTCTGTGAAAAATGCCATTGGAATTTTGATAGACATTGTGTTGAATCCATAGGTTGTTTTGGGTAATATGGACATTTAACAGCATTAATTTTTCCAATCCATGAGCGTGGAATATCTTCCCATTTATTTGTGGATTCTTCAATTTCTTTCATCAATATCTTATGATTTTCAGTGTATAGATCTTTCACCTCCTTTGTTAAATTTATTCCTAAGTTATTTATTCTTTTTGTTGCAGTTGTAAATGGGATTGTTCTTGATTTCTCTTTATGATAATTTATTATTAGTGTATAGAAGTGCAACAGATTTTTGTATGTTAATTTTGTATTATACAAATTGACTGAATTTGTTTTTTAGTCCTCAGAGTTTTGGGTGGGGTTTTTTAGGGTTTTCTGTATATAATATCATGTCATTTACAAATTTTAATCTCATTTTTTCTATCCTCTTCTCTATTTTTAGTTTATATTTCATGAAACCATTTGTACTTTCTCATTTGACATTTATGTCTATATTTTCTATCCCCTTATCTGAAATGCATTTTTTTGACATGTAAAAATATATTCTTCAAGACCAAACATTGCTAGACCTCTTCTAAAGCCCTTTTCTGATGCCGTATCTGCCCATAATATGCCAATTTAGTTAACTCCTATATGTATATATTCTTTATGTACTGTGTATAATTATGCAGTATCTTTTATTCTTTTGGCATTTTAAATTTCACGTATATTTGTTTTTTAACTGATTACAAGCTCCTCAAGGTCATATCTTCTCTATTTCTACAGTGGAGCATATAACAAACACTTAACGTATGTTTGTTTAATGAAAAAATTTGTTGAAATGTTAGAAACCATCAGTTGTAAACCAGAAAGCATTATGATCACTACATTAAATCTAAACTTCTGTATTTCTTGTTGTCAAATAAGAGTGCAACTTTACATGGAAAAAAAAAGAAGATACTGACAGAGACAAATTTAGAGACATAAAGCTAACATAAACAAGCTTAAAGGACAGCAGTCCTATGCAGAGCAAATTCAGAAATTGAAACTAAAGCAAAAATTCTCATAAAATATGGAAAAATATAGCTACCTGATATATCCAGACAGAACTGAGAAATTTGTTATAAATATATGTCAGTAAAAAGTTTAGTAACCTATTTAGCTTGTCTTTCATCACTATCAGCAAGACATATTAAATCAGTAAAATATGAAAAACTTGTTTTCAGTTTATCTGTGACGAGCTGTCCCATCTTTCAGAACCACATATTCATACTTTGATTCCACATTTTTCTGTGTATATAAAACAAAATAAACTGAGGCAGTCTATTTGTAAAATAATAAAAGTTATACTACTTTTAAGTAAAAAATTAAAAACCATGGAAAAATATAATTGTCTGAAGCCTAACTATTAATGTTAAGCTTACTTGGGCATGAGTTTTGGCTCTAGAATTCTAGGTAACCATGTGGACTATGCATATTTTTACTAGAACTGATAAGGAATCTGAAACTCCCCTTATATTTCTCTCATTATACATTAGAAATTAATAGGAAAGTACCTGTGCTGCTTAGAAAATAGGAAAATCTCTGCGGCTTTCTCTTCTCTCGTTCCTTCCCTCTCCATTCTCATAAAATCAACTTCTTCCAAGAATATCCACTGATATTTTCTCCTTTTCCCTCCAATTGGTTAACTTTTCAGAGAAATCCCACGGATTACTGTCATTTAATTAATTCAAATAAACTTGCCAGATAAATCTAACCTTCTCACCTTTCTTTTGGCAGTGTGATGTAATTCTCTATGTCTTTTGTGCTTTTATAAAATACTTTTTACATTGTATAATAACTAACTACATCTGGTTTTCTATGAGCCTGTGTTCTCCTTATGGAAAAGATCAGTTTATTTACCTTTTTAAATTCAATATTTTGCATGGTGCCAAATACATAATAGATTAAAGCAACAAAATTATTAAACAGATATATGAATGGATTCTCTGTGTATTACATATGTTTTCCTAAAATTGTGCTTTTAATTCTACTATGAATAAGCATTTGAAAAGTCAGTATTTACAGTGTAAATTCAATTATCTGTGGTCCTATTTAATTCAACAGATTATTGGTAAATATCCATTATATGCAAAGCCTAGTATTAGATTCTAATATACAAATGCCATTATAATACATTTTACCTTAAATGAACTAAAATATATATATGAATGATAAGTAGTTGAATAGAATATTAACCCAAGGTTAAACATATGAATATATATGAGAAATAATATTTTTAAAAATCATTAGATACAGGAGAATAAAAATCCAAACAATACAGTATTTATTGTGTCACTTGTCTGCAACATATATGCGTAGAAATAGAAAACACTCAAAGGATAGCACCTCCTCTCTTCACTCTGGCTTTGCTTTATTTACAAGTAGGCTGACTCTACAGTGTGGCTGGCTATCAGGCTTAAATCTCATATTCCAAGTTGAGCAAAAAGAAATGGAACACCTCGCCTAGACTCTCCAGAGAAAAAAATCTTGCAGTTATAAATTCCTCTGTGCCCTAACTGATTAAAGTCACCAGAATGATGTCCTGATTTGTCAGACTGAGTCAGGCCATTCTTAGAGCTGTTTGTGGAACAGTACCACCACAAATCACAGAAACCCAGAGTGGAGAAGAGCTGACTTCAGAGTCAGATTTGGAGTGCTGCTCCAATATGGAGCATGTTAATACTTCACTGATTGAGTAACTGTTGGTAAGAGCAATAGTTGCCTCTTGTAAGATCACAGAGAAGAAACATAATTTCTCCTTAAACTTATTGCTAGAAATTCTCATATATAACCTGAAACTTTACATGGAAAAAATGATGCCAAGAGTTACTGAAATATTGGAAGGTATTCTAGGTATTCAGTAAAGTTTCAGGCATATAAAACACATTGAACATTCAGGGAATACTGCCTAGTCTAGTGTTGCTGAAATGTAAAAAGATAAAGGCAGATATGAGGTGAGGCTGTAAAGAAAGTGTTGTATAGATAATGCCTTCTGTTTGAAACACATTGAATTATAATAAGTCACAACATTTAAATAGTTGTATTCATCAGTCAAATGAAAGCTACACATCTTCCTATACATGTGTTTGTGGTATGGTATTGTATGTAAAGTTACTGAAGTTCAAATGCTATTTCGTATGTATGTGTGTGTGTGTGTATATAAACATATTTACACACATACTGACTGGGAAAATATGATATACAAAAAGAGTACACATACACAGGAATTTAATAAGCAAATTATGTAGAAAACAGTAGAAAGTAGTTTTCTGTCTTAAATTATGATAGTTTTTTTAAAAAAAATTATTTTTATATATTTATTTATTTATTTATTTTTGGTTACATTGGGTCTTTGTTGCTGTGTGCAGCCTTTCTCTAGTTGCTTCAGGCGGTGGCTACTCTTTGTTGCGGTGCGCAGGGTTCTCATTGTGGTGGCTTCTCTTGTTGCTGGGCCAGGGCTCTAGGTGCATGGGCTTCAGTACTTGTGACTCGCGGGCTCTAGAGCGCAGGCTCAGTAGTTGTGGTGCACGGGCTTAGTTGCTCCGCGGCATGTGGGATCTTCCCGGAACAGAGCTCGAACCCGTGTCCCCTGCATTGGCAGGCGGATTCTTAACCATTGCGCCACAAGGGAAGTCCCCTATGATAGATTTTAAATGTGAACCTCTTATTGAAAAATAAGTTATACAGTTCAGCAAACTTTTACACTAGTATGCAAAACATGAATTTTTATAAATGTATATATACATATATGTATATATATGTACATATATTTATATATGTATATTATATATATCCAAAATGTCACTTTAAATTTTGTGAAATTTATTTATTATCTAAAATGAGAACATAGTTCTCAATTATAAAAGGTGTTGTAGAAAGTAATTCTAAAGTTTATATACAGTGTACAATTTAGCTGTATTAAAATGTACATTGGATCCTTCAAATGGAGGCCCCGCAGTGTGAGAGTAGTCTTTTAAATGAATTTCTAGACATATTTGAAAAAGAAATAGATATTATGGTTATAAAAGAATTATTTTTTCATCAAGGGAAACCATGCATGAATGTCTCCAAAGAAAAAGAAAAACCTTTTATTATTTCAGATGTTTTGACCAAATTCTTATTAAAATGTACTTATCTTCATAAAGATATATATGGATTTAATATTTGTGAACAAATATTCTCAGATCTTGACTTAAATATCAGTTACCTCCTGATTGTCTTCTTCTTGTAAGTTAGTCTACATTTGGGATTGTATGTTGAAAGAATAATAGATAAATTACGCAAACAGGTACATCATAGTTTTACAAAAGAAGAGCAGCAGACAAAACATGGAAGCATTTGTTTTCTTTCACTCGCCCTCACTCTGTTTGTCTCATCAAATTGTTTTAATTAAGAAAGCAACATTTAACACTATGTAAGTATGTACAGTGTTCCATAAAGGCAGAGAAAGCATAATCGTATGTTAAAATTAGCTTTATATTATTAACATCTTTTTCTTCCTATCCTTCTTTCTATGGATCTGGCATTTCCTAGGCTTCTGGTGAATTTTCATATAAGTATGCTATTTTGTCAGCCACTCTGATTTATCTCACTGACAGAAGCTAAGAATAAATCTATTAAATTTTCCACACATAGCATTTATTTAAGGATATTGATTGGACTTCAAGGAGCAGGTTGAAGTCAATCTGCCATATTAACCTCAATCACGTTGCCAGGGTCCTGTACTCAGACAACTCTGAATAAGTCCCAGGGTAGACAAGTAGGCTTATTTTACATGGTGAGGGTGTAGGCCATGGCCAGTCTATTACCTGCTACAATCCAAGCAAGAGAGTTTAGACAGACTGGCTTATCTTTGGTGCCATGACCAATAATTAGTGGGGCTAATGGATGTGCCAAGGTGCAGCTCATCCCCAGTAGAGACAGTCCATGGATCAGTCATTCCCACGTATAAACAAATAACCCAAAGTCATACTAGTCACTTCAGCTTGGGATGTATTATTAAATTTCACTTGATTCACCAATACATTGGTTTGCTTAAGCTTCATGGGCAGTGTCACCAAGTAACTGCAGCTTCAGTATCCATGTACAACATAAGCCAAGTCCATCCAGGCATTAGGAGAGCATTTGTATCAGTCAGATTGGAACAGTTTGGGCCAGTCATTGTGATTATACACATTAAAGAGGAATCCATATTTGGAATTTGTCATCGATGGTGTTAGCCACAGAAAAATAGGACTGGCCATGTCCATATGAGTTATTCTATTGTCATAGCATGTTGATGAAAATGACTAATCAAGCGGGTCAGATCGCCAGCCACTACTACTTCTTGACTAAGATAAACGTTATGCTTGTTTTTCTAGGCTGAAGGGTGAATATAGGGGGAAAAAGAAACCATTAACTTTCTCTACTCTGTATACCTCTGTAGACTAAAATTTCCTCTCAAGGTTCTGGAGTTATCGTTTTCCTTTTATGGCCACAAAATCAGTGTACCCATATTGGTAGCTATAAATTTACGTTTTCTCTAGTCATCTCCTACCTGTACCCAGATATTTCCTCTGGATGAAGAATAGGTACATTTTTACAAAATTCTTGGAGACCCATTGTATCTCGTGCCTTGGTCTGAATAAGCAATTATATGGGGGGTTGGCAAACAATGTTCTCAGGTATGTGGTTATTTTCTTTATGATATGGGACCACGTAAATCTGACAAGATAGTCTAGGTGACTAACAAGAATTAAGTTTGAATCTTAGTACCCTTATGACTGGGCTGCCACCTGGAGGGTGTGTCAGCCAGACTTGTCTAGGCTTGTTCTCAGGAGAAGAAAAAAACAATCATGCCCAGTAATGATAACAGCAAAATCTCAAATTTCACTAATGTTGTTTCCTAATCATTATTTAGTAAGTTGCCAAAAGAAGATTATCCTATTCTGGGTGTAGCAACATTCAGTGATTACAAAGTTATGTGGACTGGGAGAGATAAGGGAGATAGAGACAGAGATCATTATAAGTTAATTTTTGAGGAGATTATTCTAGAGCTCAGTGAAACCATAAACCTGTAAGATGGTAGGTGCCTTGGAATTATCATTAAATACCTTGACTAATGGCCCATTGTTAGGTAGGATTTGCAAGGAAAGGTAGATCATTGCAAGAATATAGATGGTCTGGAGAGCCAAATACATAGCACACATTAGTTTCAAAGATCATAATTGTGTGGCCAAAGTCAGCCGATCATCTTAAAACAGCAACACCCATACCTGAAAAGTACCAACAGTGGTGAGGTACTGTTCTATCAATAGTGTCCTCAAAGTGATTCAGGCATCTGAAATGCAGTCAATCTTCCAAGAGCAGGCAGGATCAAAGTCCCATCCAATGTGACGTTTTTCCACCATGAGACAAAGAAGACAAAATTCTGGTAGGAGTCACAAATCTGGCATACAATGGTGTCTCTGTATCAGAAATCTATAGTTCTTTACTTTGTGCCCAGTGTATTATGGCAAATGGAGAGCATTCTGATGCAATGATGGATCCAGATTGTGATGGTGGTAATTTGGTCAGTTCAGGTTTGATCTGCTGCTTAATTCCACTAAGTCTCATCGGAGAATTGGCCCTCGATATGGGCATCTATATAAATTTCCTGTTGGCCACCACAATTTGTTTCCATAGTTTGCAGTCCCACAGAAGGGTATCTTTGATGTTCTAGTCTTTATTCCTCCAGGTGGCACACCAAATGCCAATTCCACTGATGATAGCTTAAGATTCAATAAAATATGATGTCTGGGAATTTGAAATGTTGTCTAAGGCAGGGGGCAGCAAACATTTTCTATCAAGGGCCTGACTGTAAATATTTTAAGTTTTGTGGGCCATTATACTCTTTGTCAAATATGCACATTTTTAAACAACTCTTTAAAAATGTACAAAACATTCTGAGCTTGATTTTTGTCCTCACAGAAACAGGTTGTGAGCTGTAGCTGCCTAACCCTGGTCTGAGGCGAGTGTACTACATTTCAGTTCAGCCTCTTGTGCTAAGTAGTCGTTCCTGAAGCTGGTTTTCCAGAGTGGTAGTTGACCTGGACAGTTGAACCATCAGTGAACAGGCTCAGGTATTTAAGAAAACCTCTGCAAATCAAGGGTTCCATTGAGCTACCCCATTTGCTTCAGAGATTGAAGTGGGAGAGAAGAACTTTTCTAGAAGAGACAGCTGCCACTTTTTCATGAAAACAGGTTGGTGCTAGAGCCAGTCGGCCCATAGAGACTCAGATTTGTTTTTATTAATTTATGAGGCCATTGGGTTCTTACTTTATAAGTTGTGGAGTCCGAATTGACCTACCCATAATGGGGATGTCAGGATGGAGAGTAATAAGACCTATATCATCATGCATGCAGTTTTAAAAATATCTAAGTAGTAGATTTAGAGCTACCTTTTGCTTTTATGAAAGGATATAATCTATCCTGATTAGCCTCAAATTCTGTATTTGTGAATACATCTAATCACCAACTCCAACTCAGTACCCACAGTATTTTTCTGTCATTCCTATGAACTCAGAGTGAGCAAAAAAATTTGAGCCACCAATGAAAAGTTTAGAATAGCCATAGACTGGAGTTCAGATACTACACATACCTAAAGGAGGGTGACCTTGGAGTCAAATTTCATCTCTGATACTTAATAACATGTGTCAGTTATCAATTTATTGCCTCTCAGCTCCTAGTGTACCCTTCTATATACTATCCTGTATGATAAATAACACAGTTTCTTTATTTCTCCCTTTAAAGTAAGCATGATGTTAAGCTTTCTCAGTAGAGGGTGTTGGTGAGGAGCTGGAGGAAAAGGAGACTTCTTGCAATTTCTGGCTTGGCCAGGCTGTGGATGTGAAGACACCCAGTGGAACTTGCCCAGCCACCAGCCCGGAAGGTGGTGGTCCTGCAACCTTCCAGTCTTGACCTGATGATAATCGTTTGGCAACCCTCTATATGTGGAAACACTGCACATGTGTGCACAGCTATCTGTGGCCCAGAAGGTCACACACTGAATAGCCAAACCTTCTGCAACCCCAGCCCCACTCTCACTCTCTGCAAAGCCTTCATGCTCCAAAAGCCTTCTATCTCCCCAGTCTCTTCTGGACTTCCACTGGAACCCATACCATACTAGACACTGATTAGCTGCTCTGGACCTGAAGTGAAGAGCCTATTCACTTCAGGTAGAAAGTAAAGAGTGAAGGTGGCCTATTTTTGCTCAGTAACTCCAGATCAGCTCTGGCTTAGCTAAACCAATGAACTCCTCTGTTATCCAGTGACAAAATCAAAATACCTTTTACAAAGAGGTCTGGACTCATGCCAACTTTGTCCTTCCTTGGATACTGTCCTCTGCTGTAGGGTACCACAGGGTTTCCTTATATCTCTTTTACTATACGTCTTATCATAATTAATGATTCTTTATAAACTTCCCCTGTTTAACCTATAAAAAGACAATGAAAGAAAAATAAAATAAAAAAGAAAGAAAAAGGAAAAGGCTAAATCAATGTGAACTGGGAAAGGACATTAAGAAGCCAAAAGAATGAAATATTACAGGATATGGCTCCAGCCTCAGGACCTTGGACAGCAACAGGCCAACAAAATCTAGTTAAGATCAAAGATTAGGGATCTAAGATAATGTGTTCAGCCACCATTCACGGAAGCCCTAACTCATGTATGACTTTGGACATTCTCCTTACACAATCAAGTTTCAATATTTTATCTTAAAAAAAATGTGTTGCTCTTTCATTCTCTGTGATCAGAGGCCTGATGTTAACAATTCAAAAATTCTGTCTAGGCACACTAGGAAGCACACAGGCAAGAGACAGCTAGATTAATCAGTAGTCCTGCAATTCACAGTCATCATGCTTCCAGTGTGATGTCAGTCATGAGAATATTCTTCATGTCTAATATGCTTGCTTCTGAAAAAGGAACAAGTAATGTGAACTGTATCTATCCAAGATCTGTAGGTTGGCAAAGAAGAGTCACATTTGAAAGCTGATGATAAGGTTGACTTCACCTTTAAAATTAGCTGACTCCTGTATTTCAGAGCTTGAAGGACATTGCAATACAAAGAGCTCATTCATTGTGCAGGAGACGAGAGAGAAATGCCAGAGTATTCTCCTAAATGTGCTTCCTTGTTCTGTAATGCTGGAGTCATCACTTAATCAAGAATGTGTAAATGTTCAATAAATATCTAAGTGCTTAATTGCTACTTATGTTTCAACTTCAATAAAATTGTGGAGAGAGAATGACTTACGTGATGTATGATATCATGAATAATTATGATCTTATTACTCAGATTATGTAGTGTCAGGGAGATGAAAAACCTGCTCCTGAACACATGTGCAGTTGAACTTGCTTCTGACTTAAAGGAGGAAATTCTTTAAATCTTTGTTTCTGCTTTTAGACTGATTTGAAAGGGAAAAAAAGGAAGACAAATAAAACAGGCTAACCTAGTGAGAAAGAAGAGATAAATGGCACGAAACTGTTTTCCTTGAGTGAGCACAGTTCTTCCTAGCTCATTTTTTTAAATAATGGATAGGCTTACCTTGGGGTTATTGGCTTCCTACTGTGGACTTAGTTCTAGCTCCCAGAACTCATGTGAACTCAAATTAGGTCTCTTTCCAGTGGATATGAAAACCTCAACCATTATCCCTTGAATCTTGTACTTGACCCAATACCTGGTAAGTCAGCACATTGTAACTCTTGCTTTTCACACAGGCTTTTCATTACTTTTCCTTCTATATGTGTGTTTTTTTTTCCTTCTTTCCAGAGCATCTGTCAGTTTAAAATGTTTAGGGTTTTATTTTTTCCATCATTTCTCATGTTTGTGGCTAGAAGTGGGCCATTCTGGATTAGAACTTTCAACCCAACTGCTGTGAATCTTCAATCTCACTCAATATGCAATCTTTTTTAAAATATTTATTTATTTATCTATTTATTTTTATTGGAGTGTATTTGCTTTACAATTTTGTGTTAGTTTCTGCTATACAGCAAACTAATGTTATGCATATACGTATATTCACTCTTTTTTAGATTTCCTTCCCATTTAGGTCACTACAGAGCATTGACTAGAGTTCCCTTTACTGTACACAATATGCAATCTTGAAGAACTTACTTTTTCCAACCCCTACTAAAAATAAAAATTTGGTGTAGCAAAGGATACGCTAGCATTTTGGAAGTGAATGAAAGATTGCAACTTCAAATCACAAAAATTGAAAAGCATTATGTAGTATCCAAATTGTTTAGTTCAAATCAAATTAGACCTTTGTATCCATGCTCAGTCCCCAATAATCCAGGGACAAAGAAGTTAGGGGTCAGGGCTTGAGGATATAAGTATATGTTGTGAGGGAATGTAGCTTTTATGCAGATGAATAAAGTTTAATCCCTAGATACATTAGTAGAATTAACAATTTATTAAAGATTTTTTCACTAGGGTAGATTAAATGAAAGCTTACACGCAGGGAAATGGGAAAGAAATAAACACAAATTCCAAGCTACACAATGAGGTCCCTTCTGTCAACTAAACCTCCACTGGGGAATGATCCCAATTCTGAAGAAATATTCTGTGACTTCAGCTGTGGCCTGGATAAAATGGAGATAAGGCAGAGCTTTAACTGGGGTTACAAAGAAAGAGAGGACATAAATTCACTGGTGGCTGCTGCCCATCATTCCCTCTTATCAGAATAAGAGCATGGAAGATCTTTTAAAAAATGGGAAAGCAGTAATACCTGGTGCTGAACATAATGTTCTGGAACGAGGATAAAAAACATTTTTTGTTGCTAAATAGAAAAAATAATCAAATAAAAACTATACCAATATTTTACAGTAAGACATAAGGTATCCTCAGTATGCTCACATTAAATAAAAATAAATAAGAAATTAAAGAAAAATCCCATAACCAATAAAAAGAAAACTAACAAGTTAAAAAGAAAAATCTATTTCTGTTCTAATTAAGATAAAAATTGTTAGATTACAAAAGATTTCTATCAGAGAAATTAAAGAACATGACTGCTCACAAAATTTAAAAGCATAATACTTTTAAAATGCCTATTGATTTATGTTGCCTTTTCAACTGCCATTTGCCATTATAGCTTTGGGAGGCTTCCTAAAGAAAAAGAAGAAAATGATGTAGAAATAATGAGAATCTACAGCTAGTTTCTGCATATCATAGAAAAGAAAGGCAGAGAAGTAAGAAGAGTAAAAACTTTTATGTTCTAATCTTACCTCTAAAGATAGAAGCCTGAGAAGAGATTTACTTATTTTTTAGTATATTAGGACATCATAAAATCCGAGGCTTTGCTTACACCCATACATTTGGAAAAAATTACCATTGTAAATTTAAGACAGTTTTAGATTTAAAAAAAAATCGAATTAACAAAGTGGAAGTTAATATTTGTGACATAAAATATATAAAATATTTTAAAGTATACTACTACTATATCAAGTATAAATAATATCCTGTTGATTCCTATAGATACTAATAATAGTTATTTAACAGCAAAAATCTTCTCCCCCATAAGACATTGAGACTATGAATTCTTCCAAATTTTCAAGTAACAGCTGATTTGAATCTTATAAAGCTTTTCCAGAGAAAGAATTAGAGGAAATATTTTTACCCAGGTATATCCATGAAGCCATTATAATCTTAAAAATAAAGTACAAAAAATAAAATAAATCTCACAAATAAATATGCAAATTTCTCAACAAAATATTAACAAAATATAAAAATACCCCGTAATCAAGTTGAGTATATTTCAAAATTGCAATCATGATATAATATTAGAAAATTTATAAATATCATTATCCATTTAAATAAATTATGAAAAATATGATCATAACATGCTGTAAGAGCCTTTGATCAAATTCCACCTCCAAGCATGATAAAACTCCCAGTGCTTCTATTTAACATAGTATAGGAAGACCTCACATGCAGTCTGACGCTGCATTCACTACTCTATTTCAATACGGTAAGTCCCCTACATACAAACAATTTCTATTCTGAGAGTAAGGAAGTCCAATTTGTTCATGAGTCCAACACAGTTAGCCTAGGTACCCAAATAACACAGTTGGCTATATAGTACTGTACTGTAATATAGGTTTATAATAGTTTTCACACAAATAATACATAAAAAACAAATAAGCACAAAAAATAAAACATTTTAAATTTTACAGTACAGTACCTTGAACAGTACAGTAGTACAGTACAACAGCTGGCATACAGCTGGTATTGTAGGCTTAGCTCCCCAACAGAAATTGCTTTGTCCAATTACTTCTGGAAGGTAAATTATTCCCTTTACATATGTTAAAAATATTTTATATATTTTGCCTGTACCAGTGCCTTTTAGTCAACTTTCATTACATTTTTGATGACTGTGAATTAGAATTTATCACAATTTAATTATTTTACTTTCTTATAAATTTACTATTTATTTTCTTTCTCCTGAAGGAGAATTGAAATTCCATAAGCACGTAGATCTTATTAACTTGTTCACCATTTTAACTATATCTTAAAGAATAATGTCTGCCTCCCCAGTAGACCTTCAAGTAATTATTTCTCAAAGAATGAACAAATCACATGTTTTGCAAAGTAATTACATTATATGATTGATAAAAGTGCTGCCCATGGTGTTGCATTTGTCAAGCATAGTATATAGATGACATTATTACAAATCTGTATATTCCCAAGATTTTCCCGCCCTCTTATTTAACTCTTTCTCATTTTATTCTAAAGTCTTTAAGGCTGTACACATTTCATTTTTCTCCTTTTTTCCCTCCAAGGATAATGTTCAATTCATAGATGATACTTATTAGATATTTTAAATATATGAATATATTAATGAAATAATGAATAGCTAGATGAATGGATGGCTACAGGTTAACCACATTTAATAACTTCCTAACTTCCTTATATGAAAATTATTTTAATTAAAATATTCTTAGTTATATAATTTGAGTAATATCATACAGTCTTAAAAATTAATGTATATAGTTTTACCAAATTTAGCATAGGATATATGCTATTAGAATTCTGACAAGAAGATTAGTGCATTACCTAAATAATGTCAAAAATCAGTTAAATAAAATATTTAAATTAGGTTACATTGTTTTGCAAACTGAGATGCCTACAACAGCAATAGCAGAATAAAGTCTACCTAGCAACAAATTTAATCTCTGAGCATTGTTTGGTTAGCATACTGATTAATATGTTGTGTTTTTTCACATCATTCAGAGCAGATGTATATGTATATGCTAAGAGAATTCTTCAGCAGTTTTTTGTATAACTGAAAGTCATTCATTTCTAATATTTTAGAGCCTTCTTATATAATTTCAACTTCACAGGAGTAGGTATTTTTGTTTATTTCCTTCACTGATATAGCAAAGCTCTACCTACCACAGTGTTTGAGCAAAGAGTGCTTATTTGATAAATATCTGTTGAAGGAATGTAAAAATGTCAACCAAAAGGAAGATATTTATAAAGAATTAGAAAAAAATGTAAGCCCATTTATATGAGTGTTTTGAGAATTTAATGCAATAATTGTCTTTATCAGTGAAACGCAATAACTTGGTACTAGTCTGTTTATAGTAATGATAGACAACATGATGAGAAAAATAATGATGGTATAATAACTTCACTTATTTAATCAAATGCAACTTTATTATCTTAAGCAAAATAAAAATTCATTGGTAATCTGATAATTACATATATGGTCTAACAGGTGTTGTAGAGACTCCAAAAAATGTGCCCTCTAGAAATTTATGACAATTGGTAGATTTGAGCCATTCAAATGTATACAAAGCATATATTTGCTGAGACCTTACCATGTGCTAGTCACTGTGTTAGGTGATAGGGAAAGGTAAATTATCAAGTAGTAAGTACAGTTCCTACATTTATAAGCTTAAAATACTGAGGGACCAAAAGTTGTTGATAAAATATTCATGCGAGTACATAAAAATTCACAACTGCTATAGGTACTTCAAATGAAAACTGAATGTTGTATGAGAACCTATAATGTACTATACAGATTTGAATATCAGACATTGTCTGATATGATTTAATATTGAATATTGATTTGACCTGAAATTATGTTTAATTTTAAGCATTAGATATTTAATACATAAAAGATAACAAGTGGTCTAGGTCCATCATCTTTAAATTTTTTTTTCCTCTGTAAAAATGATCATTTGGTAGTGCAATATATCAACCAACTAAATATTGAGATGACCTGTTAGCAAAGGTAGAATATTTCCAATCTGATCTGGTTTTTACAAAGCAGTCAAAGAGGTTAGTTTTTTTTTTTTTTCCTTTGAAGAAACTGTAAATAATCAAACTCTGTAAAACATGAAAGAAAGTGGCTATCCAACAACCATGAAGTTGCTTAGGTATCCACTGTCATCCCACCTTTCAGTGACAGACAGGCTCTGTTCTTAAATGGCAGTGCAAGTTGTCCTGGTGAAATGGTGTAGTACATAATAATTACAGAACTACAGAATTTTTTATGAGAAATATTTTTTGTAGTTAAGGATTAAATATATACTAATAGACTCATTGTGACAGCTATTGCTAGAAGCTATATAAATATTTCAAGAAGGTGCTTTTAAAAAACAAGAGGAAAATCTTTTTCCATTCATGTTCTAATAAGTATCATGTCTACATCTGTGAAGTGTTCATCATTACTTTATATATATTTGTTTTATGATTCCTCTTGGATATTGTGACATATATCTGGCTCTGAAGCCTAATGAGGTAGAAGTGTGTTCAGTGAAGTATATTTTGGGGGAAATACAGAAAATATGAATGACAACTTACGTTTGTGATTTTAGACATTCCTTTGCAAAATAGTGTATGATCTAATAATGAGTTGTGCAATTTCTTTTTATACTTTTCAAGAAAATCCCATATTTTTTTTTACTTAAATTGTAATAATTTATTATTTTTGCTCATTTAATATTTGAAATTAGAATTGTTGTAGATTTAGTTCAATGTAGTGCTTTATATTCTGTGTTAATCTAGAAAAACATCATTTGGAACCATAATCATTAATTATCCCATTCTATAGTGGTTCAGTGTCCCTGATTACTGAATAGTGCATTGCTTTTAATGTAAATTGTTGCCACAAAATCAGTGCCTCTTACTTCTAATTAAATGAATTAATGGATTTGGGCCCTAGAAAAAAATTGAAATGTATTACTTGTAAACTTTTCAGAGCCCCATTTCAATAATGAATTATCTGATTAGCAATGGCCAAGGAAAAAGTTCAAGGAGATTGCCTAGAAAGTAATCTGAGACATAAAAAAAAAAAAAAATTCAACTTTGGTCACCTTTCTTTTCATAATTATTTTAGATGACATTACAGTTAGGCAGAACACCAATATATTGTAAAATCATTTTAAGTAACTGCTTTCCTAAACTTAGTCCTTTGCTTTAAAGTGTCAGGATAATCAGGAATTTATAAATTTCTACATTCCTATTGCTATTCATTTGACTTTGCAATTTAATTATTGTAATTATCTTAGTTACTGAGATGATACTGATGATATTGATACATAATTGAAGTTATTTTTGTAGTTTACTTTCTTGACCTCTAGAATTATATATAGAAATTAATTCTAGAGATTTTTGTAGTTTAAACATTATCATTTTATATCCATTGAAGAATATTAATTTTCACCTTTTGTTTTCTGTGAGAACAGTTGAACATGAACACATTTAGGAAGTTATTTTGAAGAATTAATACTGATGATGGAATTAGTTGATTCCAAATGTGAATCTTTGGAAATAATGATAAGGGAATTCACCTCTTCTTTCCAGACCCATGTATTCTTCCTTTTGAGGATAGAGAGACACAGAGGTCTGTGATTCAGTGACCATAGTGCCTCCTCGAGGACAGTATACTATCCTCACAGAGTATTGCTTCCAGGTTGGGCCTTCAGCAGGCAATTTCAATGTATTAGTAGGGTAGTTGCTTTTGGAATGAATGAGTGCATATATATATATATATATATATATATACATATATATATATATATATATATATATAAACATCTCTGCTATTTTTAAGTAGGTGGTCTTCCCTTTATGTTGAAACATAGGATTAATATCTAAAATAAATTTAAAAAATTCTATAACTCAATAGCAAAAAATAAGTAGACATTAAATAATGGGCAAAAATACTTGAATAGACGTTTCATGAAAGAGGACAAACTGTCAACAGGTATGTGAAAAGGTGCTCAACATCATTATTCGTAAGGGAAATGTAAGTCAAAACCACAATGATCTATCACCTCACACCTGTTAGAATGTCTATTACCAAAAAAATAAAAGATAAAAACAAAATTTAACAAGTGTCATTGACAAGGATGTGGAGAAATTGGAGCACTTGTACACTGCTTGTGGGAATGTAAAAGAGTACAGCCACAATGAAAAATAGTATAGTGGTACCTCAACAAATTAAAAACAGAATTACCATATGACTTAGCAGTCCTACTGGAGATATATAATAGCATAATATCCTAAAGAATTGAAATCAAGATCTCAAGAGATATATGCATGCATTCCCATGTTCATTGCAGCATTATTCACAATAGTCAAGATACCAAAGCAATCTACATGCCCATTGACAGATGAATGGATGACAGTGGAATATTATTCAGCCTTTAAAAAGAAGAAAATCCTGCCACATGCAAGAATGTGAATGAACCTGGAGGACATGATGCTAACTGAAATAAGCCAGTCACAGAAGGACACATGCTGCATAATTCTAATTATATGAGGTATCTAAAATAGTCAAATTCATAGAGACAGTAGAATGGTGGTTGCCAGGTGCTGAGAGGAGAGGGAAATGGAGAGTTGATATTCAAGGAGTATAAAGTTTCAGTTAAGCAAGATGAATGACTTCTAAAGATCTGCTGTACATCACTGTGCCTACGGACAACAATTCAGTATTGTGCACTTAAAAATTTGTTGAGGGTAGATCTCACATTAAGTGTTCTTCCCACAATAAAATAACAAAACAAAACATCTTTTAGTCAGCATATCTTGCCCAAAGCACACTGTAATAACCTACTAGGGATAAAAACTAGAAATTATGATTAGGATTTATTTAAAATCTATTGTTTTATATATTGTTATTTACATAATTTACTCTTTTGACATTCCTTATATGTATTTCTCCTATAGTACTTTCTAGAGATTTATGTCAGTGATTGAAAAAGATAAAATAGTATATTTAAAGAAAAAGAATTTACAAGGGCAATAAACATAATTTATGAAGCTGCACAGAGGTATTCTATAGTAAAATAATCTTAACAAAATAATATTGACTTGATTTTAAAGATAGCAGTAAATTTACTGGTGGTCTCTATTTACAGAACATTCTTTTTTTCATCTTTTAAATTTTTTATATGATCTACACACACCTTTCATTGATCACACTTCTTTAGTTGTCATAATACGTATTATTCGGATTTGTGTTGCTGCTACCATGAAGCTCAAAGTTTTTCTGTGTTCTCTCAACTCTTAAATTAGAATCAAAGAGCAAACTTTGTTTTTTGGTTGTTTTTGTTAGTTATAGCCTTAAACGTTCAATGAATTCTAGCGAAACAATTATTTCACAAAATGGTTTGATGATTTTTGTTTGATATTTTCCAAAACAAATAGAGGAGGAGAAAAAAATACTTCTAAACTTATAAAATGGAACAAAGGAAATCCATAACCTCTTTCTTTTAGGCTCTTCTTGACCTACTTATTTTTTTTAACTCTAAATTCTGTGCCTCACCTTTTTCTCTTGACTTTATTTTTTTAGAGCAGTTTTAAGTTCACAGCAGAATTGAAGGTAAGGTAGAGATTACTCATACACAGCCTGACCCTACACACCCCAGCCTCCCCCATTATCAACATCCCACACCAGAATGATGCATTGTTACACTTGATGAACCTACACTGATACATCATCACTCAAAATTCATAGTTTATGGATTACTCTTGGTGTTCTGTACTCTATCAGTTTGGACAAATGTATAATGATATGTAATCTATCATTATGATATCATACAGAATATTTTTATTGCCCTAAAAATCCTCTATCCTCTGCCTACTTATCCCTGCTTAATGCCCTCCAACCCCTTGGCAACAACTGATATTTTTACCATCCCTATAGTTTTGCCTTTTCCAGAATGTCATATAGCTGGAATTGGACAATACATAACTTTTTCAGATTGACTCCTTTCACTTAGTATGCATTTAGGATTTCTCCCATCTTTTTACGGCTTGATAGCTCATTTTGTTTCAGCACTGAATATTCCATTCTCTGGATATACCACAGTTTACTTATCTAGTCAACTACTGAGAGACATCTTGATTGCTTCCAAAGTTTGGCAGTTAGGGATAAAGCTGCTGTAAACATCCATGTGCAGAATTTCGCATGGATATTTGTTTTTAACTACTCTGAGCTAATACCAAGGAGTTTGATTGCTGGATCATCTGGTAGTAGTATGTTTAGTTTTGTAAAAAAAACACCAAACTGTCTTCCACAGTGGCTGTACCATTTTGTATTTCCACCAGCAATGAATGAGAGTTCCTGTTGCTCCACATTCTCACTAGCATTTGGTGTTATTGTTCTGGATTTGGTCATTCTAATTTCATTTCCTTGTTGATGTATGATTTGAAACAATTTTTCATATGCTTAATTGTTTTCCAGATATCTTCTTTGGTGAAATGTCTATTAAGGACTTTGACCCATCTTCTAATTAGGTTGTTTGTTTTCTTATTGTTGAGTTTTAGGAGTTCTTTGTATATTTTGAGGACAGTTCTTTATTAATTGGGTATTTCACAATTATTTTCTCCCAGACTGTGGCTTGTCTTCTCATTCTCTTGACATTGTTTTTCACAGAGCAGACGTTTTTAATTTTAATGAAGTCCAGTTTATCAATTATTTCTTTCATGGATTGTACCTTTGTTGTTGTATCTAAAAAGTCATTGCCATACCCAAGGTCATCTAGGTTTTTTCCTATGTTATATTTAGGAGGTTTCTTTTTTTTTTTTTTTTTTTTTTTTGCGGTACGCGGGCCTCTCCCGTTGCGGAGCACAGGCTCCGGACGCGCAGGCCTAGCGGCCATGGCTCACGGGCCCAGCCGCTCCGCGCCATGTGGGATCCTCCCGGACCGGGGCACGAACCCATGTCCCCTGCATCGGCAGGCGGACTCTCAGCCACTGCGCCACCAGGGAAGCCCTATTTAGGAGTTTTTTACTTTTGCATTTTACATTTAGGTCTGTGATCCATTTTGAGTTAATTTTTGTGAAGGACTTAAGGTCTGTGTCTAGATTCATTTTTTGCATGTGGATGTCCAGTTGTTCCAGCCTCATTTGTTGAGAAGATAATCTTTGCTCTATTATATTGTCTTTGCTCCTTTGTTAAAGATCAGTTGACTATATTTAAGGGCGCCTACTTCTGAGCTCTATTCTGTTCCATTGATCTATTTGTCTTTTCTTTCACCAATCACACTGACTTTATTACTGTAGGTATATAGTAAGTCTTGAAGTTGGATATTATCAATCCTCCAACTTTGTTCTTCTCCTTCAATACCGAGATGGCTCTTCTGGGTCTTTTATCTCTCTACGTAAACTTTAGAATCAGTTTCTTGATATGCATAAAATAATTTGCTCAAATTTTTATTGGGACTGTGTTGAATCCATAGGTCAATTTGGGAAGAACTGACATATTGAAAATATTGTCTTCCTATCCATGGTCAGGGATTATCTCTCCATTTATTTAGTTCTTCTTTGATTTCATTCATCAGAGCTTTGTAATTTTCTTCATATAGATCTTGTGCATATTTTGTTAGATAGATACCTAAGTATTTCAGCTTTTGGAAAATTCATTCTTAAGTTAGTTTCATTCTTAGTAGAGCTTTCAAGAAACACTTATGAAAGCAATATCTATACCATTGCATGTTCAGATGTTCCAATTTCTTGTCTTGGACTTAAATGACAATTTGTACGGTCAGACATTTCTCAAATCATAATTTATTTTCTTGAACATTGTGTAGACATTTATCTACAATATTCTGGTTCTAAATTGTCGCTGGAAAGAAAGCTGTATGTAGCCTGTTTTTACTTGATTATTTTGCCTGAGTTTTTCATTATTATAGAAATTCAGCTACTTTATTGGACTGTTTACCAATTCACCATTTCTTTCTGTGGATTAAAATCTTGTTTTATCCCTGGAACATTTTGTATTATATAACATTTTGTTATTTTAGTTCTCTTCTCTGAGAAGACCGTGGATGTGTGTCACCTATCACTCTTACTGATCTTCCCATATATTCTATTTTTTTTTCCCATGAGTCCTTTTAACTCTATATCTTCTGAAATCTTTTTGTTGACTTTTGGCAATTCTGTCTTCCATGGGCTTCAGGTGATTTACCTGAAGATACTTAAATATTTTTAAAGATTTTAAAATATTTTATTGAGGGATATCAGTAGTGATGATGTATCAATGCAGACAAACTCATGGCTTAGATGATACTAAAAGTCAGGACATTATTGATATAAGGATAGTTGTTATTAGAAGTTAGTATTTTTGAATATACTAATATTGACAAAAATTATTTTAACACCAAAACTAAATGAAAGCACCAGCCAGTTGCCAGAAATTAAAACAACCACATATGCAATGTTTTAGAGCTCGATAATTAGTACCTGCATCTAATACTAATGTTATCATCAAGTATAAAATAGTTGTATGAAGTTTAAAAAATCAATTTCTGTTAATTAGTTAAAGTAATATAAATTTACTCTTATCAGTAAAATTTTGTTAAAATTTGTCTTACAAATAAAGACTTTAAAGAATATATGAAGAAATAATCTGATTTCCTTGGAGAAGAATGAAGATTTTCAGTCATATATTAAACATTGTTAAGGTAATATACATATGTTTGTTATTAGTCAGATATCAATTTGTATTAGTTACCAATAGCTGCACAGTAAAATACCACAAACTTGGTGACTTAAAATAGCACAAACTTATTATCTCACGATTTCCATATGTCTAGAGTTTGGACACAACAGAACTGGTTCTTCTTTTTAGGGTCTCACAAGGCTGCAATTCAATAATCTACTTCCTAGTTTGCTTAAATTTTGTGGCATAATCTGTTTCCTTACATATCTAAACCTAAAGGTCCCAGCCTTTTGATGAGGGTCAGCTGGAGGCCACTCACAGCTCCTAGAGGGGTGCCCTTAGGTATTTGCCATGTGGGCCTCCCAAAAGGGTTGCTTACTTTTTCAAAGGGAGTTAGAGATATAGTCTCTAGCATGAGTCTGCTAGCAAGACAAAGTCTTAAATCATGTTGTACAATCACAGAAATGACATCATTCACCTTTTTCATGTTCTATTGGTTAGAAACAACTCATAGATAATGCTCACTCAATAGGAGGGTACTAAATAAGAGTGTGAACATAAGGAGGCAGTGATTATATGGGGCCAACCTGAGACTGTCCAGCACATTATTTCCTTTGATTGCCAATGCTTCATGTCCCTCCCGCATTCAAAATAACTTCACCCCTCCCCTGAGTACCTAGTGTCTCATCCCATTACATATCTGCTCAAATTTCAGAATCTAATCAGCTCCAGGTGTGAGGTACGATAGGCATAGTTCCTCTTGATCCCTCAGTCTGTACATACTAAAATAGACAAATTAAGACTCAAAATATACAATGTTGGGACTGGCATAGAAAGACAACTATAGTTGTCTCTTGGTATCCGTGGGGGATTAGTTCCAGGAGCCCCCATGTATACCACAGTCTGCAAATATTTAAATCCCTTATATAAAATTTATGGTATAATACAATGAATACAGTAGGCACTCTATGTACGTGTTTCATGAAACATGCAGAACTGGAGGGCCGACTATAGATATTTCCATTCAAAAAGAAGGGAAACTGAAGTTTAAAGAAAGTCACTGGCCCATAGCAATTCTAAAATCCACTTAGACAAATGTTAGGAGTTTCTTGTGTGTTTCAAGGTCGGGAATAACTCTGTGGCTTTGACTTCACTCTCTGGGCTATTGGTTCTACATTTTGAGTCATTCTATCCTTCTCACTGAAGGTAGAATGTGTTCCCAACTGAATAGTTTTATTGGCTGGCTTCCTGGAAGTAGTATTTGTGGAGTCCAGTACGCTTCTTTCATTTTATGCTCTTTGTTCCTTTTAACCCAAGCTGTCACTATCTTAGCTGAAACAGTTTTTACAGATACTTTGTGGATCTCCTATGGATTTCAATGAGATTCCATCTATTAGGCAAAAAAACACACTCATAGATCTTTTGAAATAAATCTTTTAGTTAGGGTATGCACTCAATTGCTTTAGCAAAATAGCTATTAAGAAATGTATATTGAATTGTCATTATGGATTCACTTGGCGTTTTTGAGCTAGTATGAAAATGTTATGTACAAAAGAGCTTCTGTCAGATAATGTTCAGCACATATAGTTGGGCAAGGTGCTCTTATAGGGATTGAAAATATAACAGTGAACAGAATAAGATAGAAGATAGGAGACGGGATTTGATAATTTGGTGCATGGTGATCATAGAGATAAGGAAACAACCACAGCAGAGTGGAAAGGGGGCATGTAAACCATTTGTGGGGTGACAGGTAATGGTTACTAGAAAAAAAGAGGCATTTCTGGCAAGACCTGAATGATGAATGGGGGTTACCAAGATGAAAAATGGCAGAATCAAACTAGGGTAAAACAAAAAAAATTCAAACCTAAGAATAATTATGTGAAAAAATTATAGCCAGTAAAGTGTATGATGTACTGTGAAAACTGATACAGTTAATATGGACTAAAGGCTTGACTGTAGATATTAGGTTGAATAGAAATTAGTGACAAAAGGATTCTGGTAAAAGTTATGGGTGTGTGTGCGTGTGTGTGTGTGTGTTTGCGTGTGTGTGCATGTATGTGTGAAGGAGAGAGAGAGAGAAGGGTGAGATAAACTTTTAGTCATTCAATACAGACTGACATAATTGAGTTTGAAATTCAAAATAATCAAGTTAGTGGAAAACTATTTGAGCAAACAAAGATTTGGTGGCAGGGGAAAATCTTTTCATATATTCAAAATGCTTAATGGCATTTATATTCATTTGCGGTCAATATCTGACTACATAATTTGCAGAGTCTAGTGCAAAATTAAAATGTGGAACCTTGGCAAGAGGCAGGGAATGCAGTATCTCCTTGTCACAGGCTGCCACTCCAACTCACATCCACTGGGTGACCCACAGGAGATTGCAACCTCCATGCCAGGATGTGGCTGGTGCCTGGATCAGTGCTGGGCAAGAGGCCCCTTCAGAGTTACCTACTGAACACACCATGGAGTTTGCAGCCCAGAGAGAGGATAGCTGTCGCCTTGCCCTATGCTAGAAGCCATAAGATGTGAGGAGACCCCAGTCCTTCCCATGATTGTGCTCAGGCCCCCACCAGGTGTGGAGGGCAAAGACAAAATGAAGGTTTCCCCTACCTGCTGATGGGATCCAATTGCCACTCCAAGTGGAGGGCAGCAGCTATTGTGGGAAAGAGATGGTGTGAGAGGGGACAGGTGGATTTGGGCATCAGGAGACAGGGAGCAGCTGGCTAAGAATCCATTTTAGGGAAATGGAGGGTGGCAGGATGTGGTATGGCACATGTGCTGAGACCTCAGGCACCTGACGCATGATTCATTGCCTCCTAGGTCTTCACTGGCAAAATACTTCACTTAGGAATTCAAAAATAAAATTAAGAATTTCAAGATAACTACCGTGGAACATTAAACCCTGAAAGCAGGGCCTTCTGGAGCAAGGGACCTTGTGTAACTACACTGGTTTAACATTCAAAAAGCAGGCCCTATTCAATTAATACATTGTTAATACTTGTTTGATATGCTTCAATCATACTTAATCATATTAATGTAATTTAATTATCAATTTCATATCTCTCCTTATTTATCATGGAAAATGTGTATGGATGGATTACATACATTTTTGCATTACACTAATTCTGACTTTCAAATTTAGCTCCTAGATGGTTTATGGGAAAAAATGTTTATTCCAGCATCATATTAAGAAATTGAAGAAGTCATAAAGCACCTGTTTTAAATGTAAAAAATAAGTGAATAAATTATTTGGTACTCTACTTCATCCCAGTCTGCTTTTATCCATTCATAACCTACTTTCAAAATAATAGATTTTGAATATCTACTAGTTTGAAACCCTTCATTTTATCTGTGTATCATTTACTTTAAAGACTTACTCATTCTTATTTACTCATAGAGCCTGTATTTTGAGACTGTTACAATCACTCTTCTTGAGACTTAGGGTCAGTGCAACTGAAACTAGAGACTAGCATACTATAAAAATGTTATTATTTGTTACTTTAAACTTCTAGCCGTTATTCATAGTTAATTCACAGAATTAGTTTAAAGACTGTTCTTTCACTAAGCGTAACTTTTATATCTGAAAATATATCTAGAGTATTGAAAATATGAGTGTTAATTTTTATGACCAAATGTTTTATTTCTCATAAGTTCTCCTCAAGGAAAAAAATAAATTGAAGAAAAAAAGAACCTATGAGGTTTGTTGTATCCAAAATTTGCCGTTAATACTGTAACTTTAAAATCATTTAGTATATTATCTTAAATCTAAAGTTTGTATGAAATAATCATTTAATAAAGATAATTCTCTTTCTATAAGAATTTTTTTGAGATGATATGTAGTGAAGTGTGAGAAGTTTGCATATTCGGATATCCATCCTATGTGGATGCTCATAAACTTTCAGATGTGCCCTGGAATCTTTAGCTGACTTTATATGGATGGGATAAAATACTGCTAATACTATGACTCTCTATATGAATTATCTTCATGTGATCTATAGTTATACGTGTATTATCCCATGTTTGTAAGAGGACATGCAGGAATGGACATAGTATGAAAATGAAGTACAATTTAAATATTGCAGCTACCTTTTAAAAAGTTTCATTTGTGTCAAAAATGAAGTGCAGTAGGCTGTTTAGTCACCTTGAGCTATTTTTAATGTCTCCTTATGTCCTTGGAATCAGAAAAATAAGAAATGGATAGAAGTGGGGTTTCCAATATGTAATCCTTTATTACACTGTAAGTGGTAGAGTGGGAATTGGTATACAGGGAAGTGTTCACAGGAGATTACTTTTGGAGATAGAATAAATGGGCAGAAGTAATGAAATACACTTTTATAGGAACTGTAGTGCTGATACTATCTTTCTAGATATTGGATTAAACATCATTTTAAGGTAACTTTTTTTTCAGGAAAAATATGAGTGAGCAATCATTTTCTGAAATGCAAGAAATTTGAGAGGTATTCAATATAATTTAATATGGATAAAACACAAGGTAAAAAAACACACTTCTGATATGGCACCAAATATAATTTTATTTTTGTGGTTTTTTATTCCTCTTTTTGAACATTTAAAAAATGTAGGGATTTGAGTTACTTAAGTCACGGGCTTTTTAATAGAGTTGTAAGATAGTTTTGAAATTTGTTAAAGAGTTAAATAGAGCTCTAATTCAAATTTATTACAAATCTAGAAGTCAAGGAGCCACATATACGTGTATCATTATTCTATGCATATCCTATTCTGGAATATTTTAGTATTCAGTTTCCCAATTATGACATTGCATTCTGCCATGAACATGAGCATTGAAGTAAATGTTTGGGGCTCATAGAGAGAAACTTAACTTGCCTCTGTATGTGATCTAGGAAAAAAATATACTTACTGCTTTTTTTTTTTCTCATGACATTAACAATTTGTGCAATATAACTAATTATACTCAGCATAGTGAAGGTTCATAGAATGTAATAAGGTTCATAGAATGTAATAAAGGTTCATAGAATGTAATAAAATAAATGGGAATAAAAGGAAATTAAACCAATAATATCTGAATTCCAAATAAATTTAGAACAAATATATATGGTCATTCTTGGTTATTTCCTCTTAAAGGATCAGCAAGGTAGATCATAATCAAAATAAAGTGCTAAGTTCAAGGCTATTCTGGATATGGATATTGGTGCACACACACAACACTACAGCTTATGGGCTTAGAAAAACACACATTTATTATCTCAGTTTCTGTGGGTTAGGAGCAGGGGCCTGGCCTAACTGGTCCTCTGTTAAGGGTCTCACAAGCCTGCAATCAAGGTGATAGCTAGGCTTTATTCTCTTCTGGAGGCTGGCCTGGAGAAGCATCTACTGCTGAGCTCCTTCAGGTTGTTGGTAGAATTCATTTCCTTGTGGCTAGAAGAATGGGCACCAGCTGTTTGCAGTCAGCTAGAGGCCCTGTGCAGTTCCTTACTACGTGGACTTTTTCAGCATGGTCACTTACCCTTATTATACCAAGCCTGTGAGGAAACTCTGTATCCCTCATTGGCTAATGTGAAGTCGTTTCTAATATAATGGGGTCACATACATGATATCTCATTACCTTTGCCATATAGTGTAACCTAATCAAGTATCATTAGGAGAGCGCCATTTCATCACATTTGTCATATTCTTTTGGTTAGAAGCAAGTCACAGATCCTGCCCAGACACAAATAAAGAGGAACACACGACAGTGTGAACATCAGAAGGCCTGGAATCATTGGGGTCATCTTAGTGTCTGTCTGTCACAGGCATAGACAAATTGCTAAAAACTAAATGTAAGTAGCAGACCTTAAAAGCAGGCAAAACAAAAAGATATATCACATATAAGATAATCATACAAATGAAAAACAACTTTTTATCAAAAAAAACTAAGTATTTTGTACTAACAAATAAATCTGTCTCACTGCTTTTTGAAAAATATATGTTTAAAGTCAAAAGTGGAAGCTGAGAGAAGGGACCATTATAGGCAGCCAGACAAGAAAAGATAGTATTTTAGAATAAGGTAGTTACAGGAGATATGGGGAAAAGTGAATGAATTTGGTATACAATAATAATGATGATATAAATATTAATAATAACAATATTTATTGCAGTATTATATGAAAGACCATATTCTAAGTTCTTATATTTAACAATTAATACAACAGATACATTGTTATTTTCGATTATTAGACAAGGACACTGATTCATTTCAAAAGTAGGGAACACAGTTTTCAGTAAGTGTTGGCCATTACTCTTAAATAATATGAGTACTTTCATTATAACATATCATGATATAAAATTTAAAAAGCCATATTAGGATATAATATGTTACTTTTCTTCTATTTTGAAGACATGAAATTTTAAATTAACATCTTATTTTGACATAAAATTGATAAACATCTATTGTAGAGAATTTGGAAAATATACAAGGTAAAAGGAAAAAAAATTTCATAATGCCACCAGCCAGAAATAATCAGTAATAACATTGAGAAATTACTTATAGTCATATATTTTAGTGTGTTTGTATACAATTACCTCCATGTGATTTTTATTCTTTTTTCCATTTAGTCATACATTACAAACATTTCCAAGTAACTAAATATTTTTTGAAAACTAGTACTACTGACTATATAATGTTCCCTAGATTAACATAATTTATTTATAACCATTTTCTTAAATTGCATTTAGACTGTTTTTCATTTTTACTTTAATAATAAAACCGTCTTCAATTTCATTATACATAAATCTTTCCTCATATCTCAGATTACTTCTTTAGAATGACTTCATACTCCAACTATCATTAATAATGAATACTACAACTACCATTGTACTGTATAGCTAGACACTTTTATGAGTATTATTTCATTTAATCATCTCAAAAATCCTATGAGGAAGCTTTTATTGTCCTCTTTTTGCTAATGAGGAAATCCAATATGAGGCTGAGCAACTTGATACTAGTCAAAAAAAACAAAAAAACAACAACTAAAAAACACTCTGCCTAATAACTAAAGAAGTTTGAAGAGCCAGACTGCCTGGGTTTAAAGCCCACTTACTCCCTTTACTGCGCATATGGCTTTGGGAAAGTTATTTAACTTCTTTGTACCTCAATTTTCTTATGTTTAGGATGAAGATATTAAAAAGTGCTTTAATGTTTTACTGTAATAATTAAGCAAGAGATGCCTGCCCAGCATTTAGACTAGCTCCTGGTTAATAAAAATAGCTTAAGAAATGTTTGCAAGTATGAAGTTGGAGCCTTCTGAGAATACTAAAAAATCAGATTTTCTAAAATACAAGGGACTAACAATTCAAGCAATATGACCAACTATATTCTTTCATTTAGTTTTTGAATATAAGATTTTTCAAATGCATTTTAAATTTATAAAAATTAAATATATATGTATATATTCAATTGGAATTTGGAGGAAATTAAAGAAGTGGACTGTTTTCCAATATTAGGGTACTTAGAAGGCTCAGGGATTAGAACATCTCCAGGGAAAACAGTTGAGATCAGAGTGAAATGAGATCAGATTGGAAGCTCAATGGTAACAGGTAATTAGATTTCTGATAGGAAGATAACAATGAAAATATATACTACTTTGTATAAATGCAGTAATGAAACTTCCTTACAGACATGGGATAGGGCATTGGAGCTAAATTTAAATATATTTCAGCAAAGTTCTGAGCTCAATAAGAAATAATGAACGATTAGGTTAGGTGGAAAGCTGAATTCAGTTTTGTACTTGTTGAACTAGAGATGCATATTTGTCTTCTAAGTAGGGAGTTCCTACAGAGCTATATGTACAATTCACCTCAAAAGGATAAGAATTTGACATATAAGTGGAATTCATTAACTTAGACTAAAAACAGTTGACGCATGGTTGACATGGAATTATTCATATTTCTCCTTCATATATATATATATATATTTCTTTTTATAACTTCTAAAATAGATATGGCAAAATACCAAGAAATAGAACCAAATAAGAGGTGCAAATATCAGAGAAAAAGAGACCAAATGTGCAGAGATAAATGAATAACAGCAAGTGTGAACTTCCTCTCAAACTGCAGAGATGAATGCAAACTATTGAGTGCAGTAGATTGCTAAAAGGCTGAGTCATCAGTAAGGTAAAATTTGCAAAATGACTAGCTCTCAAGGAAATATGAACATTAATTTCATTCTTCAACATATTTTTTAAAATTTTTACTTGAATATTAATTTTCAAATAATCTAATATTTTTACATTGTATATAATTATATATTGAAATATAATTATTTCAACTCTAAATGGAAGTGGGACCAAATTAGTTTTATTCCACGATTATTTTCTCTACAATACATTTGAGCACAAAGTTCAAAACACTTGATCAGATCTTAAAGAGTTTATTATTTGACTCTGTCAAATTTTAAATTAAGAGAATTTGTGAATGATGATAATATACTGTAAAAAAAAAAACAAACCATTAATGAAAAGTCTATTGATCACCTGAGTTTTCCAAGAACTACATTCATATCATAAATTTGTATTTATAACACAAAACCATATCTGCAAGCTTTCAGCTTAAATCAGTCTAAACTTGTTACTTAGCTTTAGACAAAAACATAATAGATGGGGTTCCCTGGTGGCGCAGTGGTTGAGAGTCTGCTTGCTGATGCAGGGGACACGGGTTCGTGCCCCAGTCCGGGAAGATCCCACATGCCGCAGAGCGGCTGGGCCCGTGAGCCATGGCCGCTGAGCCTGCGCGTCCGGAGCCAGTGCTCCGCAACGGGAGAGGCCACAACAGTGAGAGGCCCGCGTACCGCAAAAAATAATAATAATAATAGAAATATAATCAAGAGATATAAATGAGATATATATTATGGATATTGTTAATTTGCATACATTGATAAGTCAGTGGAGGTTTATGGATAGGAAGTGGGGGATGTCTTGAGATGCGGTTGATGTTGTTTAATAGTAAAGAGCAGTTGGAAAATGGAGGTAAATTTGAGGATTAATAATGTTCCTATATCAAATTTACTATAATTTTTTGTTTGTTTTTTTATTATTTTATTTTACTTTAAACTTTTTATTGAATGATTCTTTAAATTCTATAGTGCTTTACAATTTTCAGAAGTTTCACACATATGATTTCATATAATCCCATAATAACACTTTTTTAAAATTCTCTACTCCTATATTGCCTCTCTCCCCTCCCCTATCCCCACTGGTAACCACTAGTTGGTTCTCTATATCTGTGAGTCTGCTTCTTTTTTGTTTTATTCTCTATTTTGTTGTATTTTTTAGATATCACACATAAGTGATATGATACAGTAATTCCTACAAAATTTCCTATAAATTTTAATTAATGGATTGATGGATTTGTTGACAGAAGTAATCAATAAACAATCTATAATAGAATAGAAAAGAGTTTTGTTTGAGCCGAACTGAGAACTATAGCCCAGGACACAGGCTCAAGAAGCACCCGTGTTACGTTCTGCCAGACTACAAAATGGAGGAGGCTTATAAAGGCAAAACCCACAAAATTACACAAGTTACTTGTCAAGAATTATAACGAGCTGTCAAGAAGTAAAGGTGCTTGTTAAGCAAGGATTAATTGGGGTCCAAAGTGTTTGCATAGTTACAAGGGGAGACGTTGAGACCATAATGTTGTAGCTGGAAGCTGCTAGCAGATACTGTTTTAAGAACGGCTGATGGTATCTGAGTCTCATACAGCTCAGAAAATTCAAGTTCCCAGTGATGCAGGAATGTTTCTGAAACCACATCCACAATGCCATCTCACTCCATTTTGGATGCCTGAAGCACAGGTACTCCAGTTTTATTTTTATTCTTTTCTAATGGTTAAAGCAGATGTACAATGATGTTTAATAGGCTATAAGCAGGCTATTTTGGTTAGCCTAAAGTTCAAGTTAAGTCATGTATAAACCAGAATGACTTTCCCATACCTCAATATGTAAAAATTTATTCCATTAGATTAAAAGGCTAAAATCAATTTATCTAAGAATGGCTTTTTTAGATTACCACTGCAAGTAGTGATCCTCCCAAGTTGCCATGTTAGGCAATTCTATGAAATATTCTAAACAGACAGCTCACTTCTGCTCACCTTATTATTATCACTGGAATAATCCCCCTTTTTGCCCTTTTCTCCTGATTTCACAGATCTGGTGTCATTGTCCCCTTAAATTCTCCTCTGCCCCCTATTATAAATGAACATCTCAAAATGTGCTACAGTCAGTAGTTAGCTGGAGTTGGCCCATACTTGCTCAGGTGAGTGGATTGCTAAATTTTTAGAAATTTTGCAAGATGGTTATTGAAGGCAGCCATTGGTAAAAACTAAATTATAAAGTTACAATTAAATTACCTATATTAAAAGCAAAATAAATACTTAGCACTCATCACTTCCCAATTATTTTATATTTTTATTTTATATTTTATTATTATCTATATTCTTGAGGATATATACATATATTGTATTTTTGTGGTGGAACTACTATGTAATGGTGTGCTACTTCACATTTCTTCCCAACTCTGCATTCAATGAGGTCATATTAGTATTTTGAAACTAACCAAGAATAGTTACACTACAGAAGTTGACAAATGTTACAATTCAGAATTTTGGAGCTGTTTTTGTTCCCTGGATAGCTAATTGTTAAACATTTACTAGCATGCCACTAACTACAAGTAGACTGACTTAAAATGTAAAGTTATGCTTACATAGTATCTTTGTATTTTAAAAGGAAATTTAGAAATCCTTGCATAACTTGGAGTAGAATTGTCTGCATTGTAATTGTTTGATAAAGTTTGTACTTTGGGGTAAAGTTTTTCCTGCATCTCATAAATCATATTCACTATTCAACCAAACTTTTTGTCTACTCAAAATGTTACCTCATAACTCATGGATCTTCTCCTCTTTTCTTTTTGCAATGTTGTACTAAAGTCACAAGAAAAATCCATTAATTAATGCCTGTATGTTTACATTTTTGAGTTATGAAACAAATATAGTTGAGATCCTTCAGAAAATATAAGTATATCATTAAAAACATGTGTCTCCTTTTAAATATACTCATTATTAATTAAAGAAAAATATAAAGCAAAGCACTTGAATGAAAAAAATTGTTTATTGGGGTTCTGGGTAAAATACATTGGTCTTTATTATCAGTGAAATTGATTTACAATCTCATGAACTAAACAATGAGGTTTGATCAGTTTGCCAGTGAGTTCTGAAGCAAAGTTCTCACTTATGTTTTGTCTGACCTTATTGCTTATTCACAATAAAGTGAATTTTAAGTGAGTTTTATATAGCATTACAATAAATTTTTTTCCTTTCATTTGTGTCACCTTTTTAGAACAATTTTAACCAATATATTTTCATATATGTAAAGAGTTTCTCACTTTTCTGAACTAATTATCATGTATATTTACCTATTTCTTGTCATTTAGATTAGGAAATTATGTTGGGTGATATACTTTATGTGGATGGCTTCTTTGTAATCAATATTAAATTGTTGGAATTCTTATAATATATCTTATTTTTATTGTGACAAAGTATGGCAAAGCCTCAAAGATTACAATTGACTTCTGGAAACTGCAAAACCTAAACAAAACAAAAAATTTACATTTAATGAGAACTTCTCATTCTCTGTTATTCATGCTATTTTATAATTTCTTCTTCTCCATCTCCTCTTTTTCCTCCCCTCCTTATCCTTCTTCTTTATTCACATCATCTTCCTTAACTAGCTCATTGCTGTATACATAGCAGGAGCTCTATAATACTTACGCAAAACTCATACATTTCAGAGCATTTGGAATCCCCTCTTGTTGATTTGGGCTAGACATATTAACAAGCTTCTAATGAATATAAAATGGCAGAAGTGATGGGATTTTACGTCTGAAATTAAATTATATAAAGATTATGGCTTCCTCCTTCTAAGTTAGTCTCTCGAGCTGTCTCTTACATTGCTTGTACTTGAGAAAGCCAGATACCCAGTCTTGAAACAGCCTTTTTGAGAGGTTCATGTGAGTATGCACCGGAGGGAATATCATGACCTGAAAATGGATCTCCCCTAAAGGAGGCTTGAGACAATTGTAGTCCTGGCTGACAAGTTAATTGAAGCCTCATGAAAGACCTTGAGCCAGAGAACCCAGTTAAGCTGGTTCCAGATTCTTGACCCACTTATGTTTTCGAGCTGCTTACTTTAGGGGTAATAAGTTATGTAGAATTGGATAACTAATTCACAGAGACTAGCTTCCTCTTTACCAAAACCACTTTGTTGTTCCTGACTGATGAAAAGTTGACATACATAATACACAACACTTCTAAATCTGGCTCTTAATCTTGAACTCTATCTCAAATCCATTTGCCAGCTGGATGTCAATACCCAGAGCTACAGTGGAAGCCACACACTGAAGAGGTCAAAGCTTTCATCAACCTAGGTTGCTGAATGGCTTCATGAAGTAATGCACCTCTAAGGTGCTGGTTTGACTTTATTTGAGAAATAAATAAACTTCTATTATGTTAACTGTGGCAACAAATAGGATCGTACAGTAAATTGAAAAGGGGTCTTCTGTGGCTTAACTGAAAATTATCATCTGAGGAATGGAGCTCCTACCCCATCAGGATTAGCTACGTTAAAACCAATTTCCTACAAAACTAGTGGTTTAATCTTCTCTCAAAATGAAAGGGTATCCACGGAATTCCCTGGTGGTCCAGTGGTTAGGACTCTGCGCTTCCACTGCAGGGAGCATTCGATTGATCCCTGGTCTGGGAATTAAGATCCCACATGCCATGTGCGGCCAAAAAATGAAAGAAAAACTTTAAAAAAGTGTTAAAAAAAACAAAAGGGTATCCACAATTCCAGTTTGCCCTCAAGTTCTCAGTTTTGGAATGTATCCTGATTACATGGAGAGAGGGTACAGAAGCAACTTGTTGAGAACCCTCCCAAGTTGTGCCCTATGTGTCTTCATTTGCTTGATTCTGATGTGTATCCTTTATAATAAAACCATGATCACCAGTAGAGTACTTTCCTGAGTTCTGTGTCTTTCTAGTGAATCGTTGAAACTAAGGGGATGGAATCCTCCTGCTTTTGTAGCCATTTGGTTTAAAATAGCATGTGGCCTGGGGATCCTCAAACTTGCAGCTGACATCTGAACTGAGGGCAGTCTTTCTGGGGACTAGTGCCCTTAACTAGTGGATTCTACACTAACTAGTTAGCATCAGAATTGCTTTGAAGTATTGCAGCTTCAATATATTAATAAGTTTAAGATAGAATATTGAAGTCTGGAAATAAAAATTAGAAATGCAAAATAAGTGTTATATAGATAAGTTTTCAGAAAAAAGTTTCTGACTAAAGAAGAAAATAAACAGTAAATTATTAGGATTAAGATTCATTTGGACTATTACATTTTTTAAAAATGAAAACAATTTTTCTTTCTTATTAAATATCTTGAGATTGTTTTTTAAGAACTTAAGATGTATCAAGTCTTTTTACCATTGTAAAGGAAATTCTTTCCTTCTTTCTTTCTTTCTTTCTTTCCTTTTGTTTTCTTTATTCTTGTTCTATTTTTTGGTACCATCTGAGTTTTCAGCTAGTAGATTAACTTGGATAAGAAATTGCAAATAGTTCTTCTCCTTTTCCAAATCAGTTTGATCCTTTCTCAAGCTAAAATTTCAATTTATTTGTTAAAAATCCCAAGATGTTTTTATTGTACCTCAGGGACTGGAAGCAAAGGAGCATTCAGTGAAGACTAAGATATATTTAAGGTCACACCTCTGCTCTCTTCTCAGTGCTTCTGCTCAAATTCCTCATAAACTTCCCTAAGCCTCTGTCCATTGTTATCCTCTTTCTTTTATATAATTAAAACAAAATTGTACGTATTCTTGAAAATTGAATGATTTAGGCATATTAGATTTTTTTAACTTATTTTTTCCCTTTTATTTGTGGACAAAAGGAAAGAATATTGAGCATTGAGGATCATAGGAAAAACTGGAGTCTTTTCTGTAGTCTGTGTCCTAAAGGAGCACACAGTCAAGAGGACTTCACGATCTTCAGTGATATTTCTATAATAATATATTAGAGTCTACAAAATATCTCCTTTGAATCTCTTTCTATAATTTTAAGTACTTTAAAGACAGCAAACATTGCATATTTTCATGTGGAAGACAATAGAAAAAGGATGAGAGTTGTCCAAGGCATAGAAGACACGTTATGTATTTACAAATGTATAGTTAAACCAAAGAGCAGGATGTTAAGATGTTAAATGTCAAATAATTGAACATTAAAGACCACCAGCATCTTCCTCCCTCGTTCTTTTATCCTCTGCCACCTCAAAATTTATGACACAGAATAAAGTAAGCATTCAGCTTCCTTCTATTTTTTTTTCTAGATGATCTTTTTCTCTTTTCTGCATACCCAGCAAAAAAATTAGAGAATGTCTGTATAGTCCAATGTAAAGGAAATCAATAATTCCATGTTGCTCATTTTTTAAAGTGGAATAACTTTTTCAAACTAATCAAGGGAGCAAATCATCAAGGAATAAATTCATCACACTAAGAATTTAACGTACAGGATATTAGCCTTATAATTTCCATATCACCGTATTGATTCCTTAAATGCAATATCTAGCTTGTTTTAAGGGTGCTATAAAATATTGTAAAAGTCTTACAATATCAATATTCATTTATTTTTATTTATTAGTTGTCACTATTTAGTTCTGGAACCAAAGTAACATATGCAGCATAATACTTTAAATTCAAGAATTCAAAATTACCTTTGTGAAACACAATAGGAATTGCTTTCACAGCCTAGGGGAAAAAGCTCTTATTTTTTCATAATTACAATTAATAATATAGTTTATTTCTAACATCCCAATTAAGATTTGAAATATGTGTATCATAGTGATTCTATTTCAATTCTATTCAATTTTAATCCACTCCAGTAATTCAATGCAAAAATATTTGGCAGGATCAAATAACTGTTTTTATACTCACTAATAGTTTACTACCCTCAGTATGAAAAACACTTCCATAAGCAACACAATTTAAGATCACTATTGGCTGTCCTCTATTTTTCTATTGACCTGAGAACTTCCTATTATATATATATACTACTTGGATATAGAACCTACCTCTCAAGATGGGTATCCTCTACTCCTCTCTTGCTCTGAGTGTGAGGAGGAAGATTACTTACCTTCTGACAAAAGAGCTATTTTTGCTAATACTGTTTCTTTTTTCCAAAGCCTTGTACTTGACTCTCATTTTGCTTTGCATAAAAATACCATAATGTTTTAATTCACTTCAGTTACTTTATCGTGGATCTCAAAATAAGGTAGAAATACATTATACCCACTTCAACCTTGAGAGCTTTTTGACACTTCTGTAAAGTAGGTAGGTTATTCTTTCCCAGGTGAAACTTGGACTACATAGGCCAGGAGAATCAGGGAGAAACTCTGGAGCTAAGTTTATTGTTGTAATCTGTTTTATATTTATTTATTTTTGGCTGTGTTGGGTCTTCGTTTCTGTGTGCAAGCTTTCTCTAGTTGTGGCAAGCGAGGGCCACTCTTCATCACAGTGTGCGGGCCTCTCACTGTCGCGACCTCTCTTGCTGCGGAGCACAGGCTCCAGACGCGAAGGCTCAGTAGTTGTGGCTCACGGGCCCAGTTGCTCCGTGGCATGTGGGATCCTCCCAGACCAGGGCTCGAACCCGTGTCCCCTGCATTGGCAGGCGGATTCTCAACCACTGCGCCACCAGGAAGCCCCTGTATTCTGTTTTTGAGAGCATAATTCATTCTAGATGACTGCCCAACCTGTGAACTATTTATGTAATTTTTTACTGTTTATTTATATAAATCTAGAATATAAAAGGAAACTTATAATATGCTTGCAAGTATATTGTAAGATACAGTTTCAAGTAATATACCAGACATTTACTTCTTTCAACAGATTCTGAAATATGTGAACTCATTTAATTCTATGTGTATCTCCAGTCTTTGATTCCCAGGTTAGACTTCTGTTAACATGGCTGAAATAATTTTAGTTATACCAATTAAAAGAATACCAAGTGAGCTGCCCATTTATTTCACTCCAGAGACCCTGTGCACAATTAAGCAACATTAAAGATTCTTTCTCATATAATCCTTCTGATTAACCACTTCTGCCTCTTTTGGAGTCCACTGCTTTTGGTGCTGTAGTACAAGTATGTGGTCTCTGTTGCCCCAAATCATCTCTTCCTACTAAAATCTGGGAGCAGATTTTAATAACACAATCTCCCAGCAGCATCACAAACCCACAGAAAATAACATATATATATGAAAATGACATATATATATATATATATATATATATATATATATATATATATATAGTGTCCCCCTTATTAATATGTTCTTCAAGAATTTGATGATTTTGGTCTCTTTTGGGCTCTCTCCTCAAGCATAGTTTGGGCACAGGTGGCTATATCCCCAAATCTTTTGTTTCCTCTAATTATTTTTTTCTCTAATTTCTGTTTTCTTTAAGGCCGTGTTCCAGTTAACTAATCAAGTAAAGAATGAAAAATTGAAACCACATTCTGGTGTTCTAAGTGGTCCACTGAATCCAGATTGTGGACAATGGCACTCATTTTTAAAATTTACTCCAGTGTAAAATTAAAATAGTCTCTCTTTATTTCTAGCATCCTCAGAGTTTGTTTATAATTTTAATCTTCCTTGTATTTGTACCTCTCCCAGAGGCAGGATGATATCTGATTCTAATAATAGGCCTAGAGGCAATGGGGAATGGGACATGAGGAGAAGCTTTCTTAGGTGAAAGAATTATTAGTAACTAAAGCAAGATAAGGCTTCTTCATTCAAGGGAAGTACTGCTGCTTCTTCTGACAAATTGGGCTCAGTGGACATGGGGCTTCAGAGTTTAAGAACTCTGAGTAACCCAAATCCTCCCACATAGTAAATTCTTGGATCTGTACTCTTTGTAATCTGTAATCTGAGAGTCAATTTCACCCATGCAATCTAGTGAAATCATTAAGTCACTTCATATTTCAAGTCAGGTACCAGAAGGATCACAAAAATGAGTGTTTTATTCAGACCTCAAGGCCCTCTGGTGGTCATAAAACTCCCTATGTTCTACTTTGCACGCTGAACCAGTAATTTAGTGATCTGTTCTTGTGATTAACCCATTTAATGTCATTAAAGTCATTGTGCAGTCCTTAGTTACTGAACTCATCATGGTATTCATATTGTTCTAAGGCAATGACTATTCAATTTAGTAAAACCTATCTTTGAAACACTTTTTCATGCTAGTTGAATAAAGTTGTTTTGGTTTGGTTTAGTTTTTCAGCAGCTTTTATCCCCAGCCATTCCAGTAGTGGAAAGAAATTTCGAATGGTTTCTGCTTTCCTATCGCTGTAAACAAGGCAGATTTTCCTGGCTAGTTATTTTGATATGACTCTGTTCTTATATTTCAATGTGTAAGTTACTTCTGAGGTGGCTTAGAAGAGCAATTTTACATGCTAATTCATGTAATAAATCAGTGGTTGTACTATTTGGCTTCTAAAGAATTTTACATGAGTGGTAAGATCTGTAGAAATATGTGTTTCTCAGAGATCCTACCTTATTTGTTTCAAAACATGTGTACCTTAGAGCTTATGTTATTTTTGTTATGTTCAGCTAATTTCAGAAGGTAGATGTCATGGAAATATCTTTATTTCATTATTTTATTCAGAAATATTTTTGACTTGAAGTTTTGAAAATAATAATATGTAAATTTTTTAATGATCAAATTCTAGAATATTGTCATGTTTATATATTTTGAATAAGAATGCTGATTATCTAGATACCTTTTTGTTTTAAGCATCAGTACAGGCAAGAAATCAAACATCATGAAATGTTTTATAGATGAACAGTGAAATTTATTCTAAAACAGATATATATCTATTACCCAGTTTGACAACTAACTTTTTTTCTTACCAATTCAACATAGTTTGCATAATTTTGACAGATTATTACTATATTGTATAAGTGAATTTAGTTATCTTATCCATCAATATGTACTCTCAGTTTATTCTAAACCATGCCTTTTATTCTGCATATAATACAACATACTTATTTAAAATTTATAGTTGAGCTTTTGTCCATTCATCATCATTAAAGTAAAAGTTTCTAGTTGGCAGACATTAAATGGGCAGAATAAAACATCTTAGACTTTGAATCATACTTGCAATTGAATCAAACATTGTTAATGTGAAAGCATATTGTTAGTAGTTTAAAATCAATACACAATATTATCTCAGAAAAGCTATTATGCTTGGAGAGTATATTTTTCAAAATAAGATTCAGTTAGCATGTTTCAAAAAGAAAATTTGTCAGTGCTTACAAATGGTTTAAGGAAGTACAAACAATTTTTTTACTTCAAATTTATGACTTTTTGGTACTGTTGAAATCTTTAAGAGATAAGTAAATTACCAGTGGGACTGATGTGAAATTTAGATAAACCAACCCATTCTTAAGGCAGAATTACAATGCTACAATTAAAATAGATCCTAATTCGCAGTCTGTATAATAGGTAACTTGTTAAAACAAAAAAACAAGCAAGCAAACACATAAAACTACAAATAGACTTCTAGATCTTTCTGGCACATTGTTCAAGAGGAGATTTGTATCTCTTTTGTTCTCATGTACTTCAGTACAATTTGATTTTAAACATATAGTATAGATATTACTTAAGAATGTGAATATTATCATCAAGGAAATAAAAAGCTGAAAAAACTTCAAGCATTCAATAAAATCAACTTTTCCAAGGATGAACTAGAGAAATTTTACCTTAATGGCACGTGCATACTTCCTACTTTGAAAACAGAGATGAATATAGTACTCATCTTTAGTATGAATTCTCATATTTCTGGAGAGATATGGTTTGCAGTATTTTTACAAGCTGCGTAAAAACTTTTTACTGTCCATCAACTCAGCAAGGTCTCATCAGCGAAATTTTCTGTCTATTCCACTCTTAGATAAGAGATGCTACCAAGTCATTAAATCTTTTCTAGACAGACTCTCTCTGTATTCATTCATATTTGTGCTTGTACAGCATGATATGATGGTCATGTGGAAAGACAAAGAGTTCATAGATGATAAAACCTGTGGTACCATTGAGGTACTTTTGCATATCTTGGATGCATTTTCCATTTTCTCTGTTTCTAATCTATTAAGATTATTGAAAACTGTCACTATGATTGAATGGAATGATATTTTATTAAATACTTATTTTAAATCAATGTACAAGTATAGTGTACAAAATATAATTTTTTCTTAGAATAAATATGTGGGGTTTCATGCTGACATTAATTATTACATGAATTATTATGGATTTCCTCATAGAGTTTCATACTCTTGGAATGTTCTAAAGTCATTGTAGGTGGTCCCTAAGTTATGATATTTCAGTTAAAAATCAGTGATTCATAAGTAATGATTTCAAACTTAAAGCTACATTTACTCACAGAAACTAGGTTGAAAATGTTAGAATGTGCCAGACCATCTCAAAAACATATTATTTTTTAAGGCTTTAATGAACATGATATACATTACACTCTTAGGACCATTTAAACTATGATTTATCATAATTCAACAGTAGTGCTCATTATTAGTCATACTGATTTTAATAAATACATATTAAAGCCAAATATACTTTGAGTTAAATCTCAGAATGATACCGTGTTGCAAATCCTTGGTGGATTCTCTACTAGGGATTTAACAAACTTATGTATGTATATATGGTACATATCTACCCAATGGCATTTTTAAGGTCCTAATTTATATATTTCTACAGAACTATTAGATGCCTCATTTATAACAAGACCTCAAAATTTTTTTTGGTAAATGAAATAATAAAAGAAAACCAGTCAGTTATTTAATCAAAATTTGTCAGGTTTGTGTTAGGTAGTTTATCACAACATTGATGCAGATGGCTTCAAAATCTACCCTTTAATTTACATCTTGTGTTTTAATATATCCTTTCAGCTTTCATTCACATATCATTTACATGTCGTTACCTACAAAGTTTCTCTCTCTCCCTTCCTTAAGTATTATTGCCTGACTAGTTTTCTTGGTTAAGAAACTTATGTGTCAAGGACTCCTCACTACAATCTCCACATAAAAATAGTGACTAAATTCAGCTTCCGTATACATGGAACAGATCCCTTGCACATTCTGTCAATTTCCAATCTGGATGCTACCTTCATTAATTATTGACTCCACTACTTAAGTCATCTACTGTCCTGTGACCCATACCACAAACAATACATGTTTTCTCAAAGTTCCAATCATGATTTGACTTTTAAACATTTTTTCACTCTCTCCTGTAACCTTATTCTTACGGGTTTTTTTGGGGGGGAGGAATGCTGCATCAAGCACATATGATGGCTTTGTGCGAAGAATCAGTAGAAGGAGGAAAAGAAAAAGAAGTACTCTTTTCTAGGTGTATTAGATAAAGGCCCTTCTTTGGGCAGAACTAATTACCAAGTGGCCCCCGCACTTGTTTGACAAGCCACTCCCATCTAAAGGACCCTGTGCAAAGTACAACCTGTCCAACCACACAGTGGCCCGGGTTGACATGGCCCTATTCCTTCTTCACTGACATTCTGGAAGTTTAGTTTTAAAATCTATTTTGTCATGAGCATAGCCTCCTCTCCAGCCTTCTGGTCTATAATTTTACTACACAGATTTTCTTCCTCCCTTCCTTGCTTTTTGATGCTTTATCATCATATATAGCTTTTCATTCAACATTCCACTTGTCTGTTTCCATTTCTCCTGTTTTTCCAGTTTCCATTTTTCCTGTTTCTTACTATACTTATTATTTTTTCTCTTTTTCTATGTTTTATCAATTTTAGTACACTCTCTACTTTCAAATCTCTTTTAAATTTTTAAACACATATATTTGAAATATTATATAAAGTAGTCATTCAGTACTTTTCCCACTTTCTATAATCCATTCTGAGGTAGTCCTGACTCTTGCTTGGTTGTACAACTTTCAAATTCTCTTCAGTAGGCGCTTGATGAAATGTGATGCACAACATGTAATGTTTCTCAAGCTGAAGGGACTTGTTTTTTCATTCCCTGAGTTAAGTCTCTAGCACATACCTCACAAAGCCCTATGTATTTTGAGCTACATTATGTAATAATTTTATCAATATGTGTTCAACTGTATCAGTATTACTGCTTTTATTATGATACCTCATATATGATTCATGGGCCTCAGAAGAACTAACCTTTAAACAATAATTTGTTATTTTCTGTAGAAGTGAGTTTATTACTGATTCATGAATTCCCAGGAGAAAGATGATAGAAATTGATCTGATCTCACTATAATACAATTCTGAATATTACCAAACAACCTCTTTATAGTTTAGCACTTTATTAAATCAAATACTTCATTTGTGCTTGGGGAGAAGAGGAGGTAGTCCACAGGATTGTGAGAGATGGCTTTTAAAAGTTGAGTCTGATCAATACAGTTGCATCATCTGATCAATACAAATCCTCATTTTCTTACCTTTCTTTATATGTACCTCAAATGATTGAGATTATGTCAAATGATTATTTTTTCTATATTAGAATTTTTACTATTAATAACAGTTTTATAGTCCTTAAGCATTTTCAGAGAAGTCAATATAATTAATCTCATTTTATTCTCATATGACACAATATATGGTGTAATTATCATTATTATACATATATGGAGACTGGGTTTAAACTGTTTAAGTCTATAGTTGAACATTGTATGTCTAATTAAAAGAATATCCATAAATTAAATATAGGATCTTTATGGAAAGTTCATCTTGCTTTCTACTATACTAGGTTTATTCTTTAAGGATTTAGATTACTCTTGGATATAAGCAAAATACAAATATTAAAAGTTTTCTTGAGTACCATGAAAGTATTTGCTAAATAGAAGAAACATTCAATTACCTATTACCATTAAAGCTAAGGCATGAAAATCAATCTTCATAGAATTTAACACACATTCTTGCAGAGTCATTTGTTCATTCAAGAAACTGGATGTCTTATTTTCTAGGACTATACTAAGCATTAGTAACATTTTTTTAAATGTTTGATAGACTCAAAAAGTTCATCATATTAAGTAGCCTGAAATTTTTTTGGAAAAAGATGTAGGCTATAATAGTTAGGCCCACGTATTTCAGAGGCTGTTTCAATAATACCAGGAAACTTCTCTTAACAATTTAACTAAAGTAGCACAGATTTGGGCAAAGAGGAAATAGCTCATTCAAATGATACATAGAATGTACCTCTGAAAGCAATGGGAGAATGCTTTTAAGTTGGTGTGGAGGATAACTCCTACTTTATCTACCATGACCATTTATATCATGGTGCTTTCAGTTAACCTTAGCAAAAAATATCCCTGATGATGACATAAAAAATAAGACTCAGAGTGACAACGCATGTAATATGTCCCAATGTATGGTAGGTCTCTTATTAGTTCAGTGTCTTAGTAATGTCATTAAATGCCCAGGTTTTTTTTAACTTTAGAAGTTTATCCTTATGTTATAGAAACTCAACATTTTTAGACATCACATCTAGAAACACCTCAACAGAGTTTTCCTCATGCCTCATTTACTAATGTGCTTCATATTTCCATAGTGTGATTGAGTTAGATCATTCAGGACCTACCCTCTGGGGTATGGAGCTGGGGCCAGCCTCCCCTAAAGCTCATGGACAAGGTGAGAGGTTAGATAGCTTAATAAAGTAAACATTATATTCAGAGGAAGGAAGAGAATTTTTAAAAAGGATATTTTGTGGTCCATTCTTAAGGTCTTTGATAAGACTATTTATAAGCTTTATTGCTATTCAACATAATAGGGAATGTAGATTGCTGGGCAATTTTGATGGGGAGGATGGTAACTTCAGATTTGAGATGGTAACTAATAAGCTTTCTAACAGTTTACAAGGGAAAATAAAATGGATCTGGGTCTCCAGGAAGTGGTTTGGCCTAACCATATAGATTTTAACTGAAGCCATAATTATGGATTATTTCACCGAAGAAGAGTGTAAAAACGCATGAGAAGAAGACTGAAAGCAGTGGTTTAGGAATATGAACACTTACATGAAAAAAAAGTCATAGAAGAATTCTGAGTAGTAGTCTAAGTAGAAACAGAACCAGCCTTGGAACTGTTTTATGTTTACATGATTGGAGACTTGATGGAAAAACATATTTGGTAATGTACTAACATCAAATAGTAATACTTAACTGGAGAAATATAAGCCAATCTATCATAATATGCTTTTACTATTATAATTAAAATAAGTAGAATAGTAAAATACATAAACTTGTTTTCTCTTATTATGCATGATGATATTAAATCCTGTGAGCATCCCTTCACAGTGAGAAGACAATTTAATTTTAATGCATACTATTGTTATTCCTGAATAGATTATCTCCTCTATCTACTGATGTTTCTATCATTCTTGGAATTTTTAAAATATTAACAGTCCATAAATTATGATCTTGATTCTTTCATGCAGAGAAAAATATGTTGGTATCACCACTTCATTACAGATTATTAAATTATTAATATGGAGTATCAGTTATAGAAAAATATAGGAAAATGTTTACAAATTAGTTACAAAGGCAAAAAATTATCCAGAAAACTAACCTTATTTATGTAAATTTACGTTTACACTACCAACGCTCAAAAATAGTATCATCAGTGTTATTGTGCCCTGACTATATCAATTCAATAACTATAGGCTTTCCTTGTCCACATGGAAGTAGTACAATTTGCATGATGTTATCAAACTAGCAGGGTTTTTTATCCTTATATTTCTGTAAGACACATGTGGAATGGTAAATATCTTCCTAGATTTGGATGTACTTTAAATAAAAATATTTATATTAAATCAATTTTCATCTTTAATTATTTATTTTTTTATTGATATATAGTTTATTTACAAAATTGTGTTAGTTTCAGGTGTACAACATAGCGATTCACAATTTTTATAGGTTATACTCCATTTAAAGTTATTATAAAATATTGGCTGTGTTACCTGTGCTGTACAGTATATCTTTGTAGCTTATCTACTTTATACATACTAGTTTGTACCTCATGATCCCCTACTCCTATCCTGCCCCTTCCCCCTTCCTTCTCCCTACTGGTAACCACTATTTTGTTCTCTATATCTGTGAGTCTGTTTCTGTTTTGTTATATTAATGCATTTGTTTTATTTTTTAGATTCCAAATATAAGTGATAACATAGAGTATTTGTCTTTCTCTGTCTAAGTTCATTAAGCATAATACCCTCCAAGTCCATCCATGTTGCAGATAGCAAAATTTCATTCTTTATTTTGGTTGAGTAGTATTTATATATGGTATGAATACTACTATGCTAAATATACACCTTATCATCTAAAACCATTCATCTGTTGATGGACACTTAGGTTGCAACCATATCTTGCCCATTATAAATATTGCTTCTATGAACATGGGAGTGCATATATCTCTTTGAATTAGTGTTTTTGTTTTCTTTGCATATATAGCCAGGAGTGGAATTGCTGGATCATATGGTAGTTCTATTTTTAGTTTTTTGAGAAAACTCTATAATGTTTTCCACAATGCCTGCACCAATTTACATTCCCACCAACAGTGTACAAGGGTCCCCTTTCTACCCACCCTTGCCAACATTTGTTATTTTTTCTGATAGCCATTCTGACAGGTGTGAGATGTTCTCTTACTGTGGTTTTGATGATTAGTGATGTTGAGCATCTCTTCATGTGCCTGTTGGCCATCTGTAAGTCTTCTTTGGAACAATGTCTTTTCAGGTCTTTTGCACATTTTTTAACTGGGTTGTTTGCTTTTCTGGTATAGAGTTGTATAAGCTTTTTATATATTTTGGATGTTAACCCCTTCTCAATCATATCATTTGCAAGTATTTTCTCCCATTGAGTAGATTGTCTTTTCATCTACATAATGAAAAGACAGTGGCTTCCTTTGCTGTGTAAAAGCTTTTAAGTTTAATTAGGTCCCATTTGTTTATTTTTGCTTTTATTTTCTTTGCCTTGGGAGACAGATCCAAAAAAATATTGCTACAATTTATATCAAAGTGTGTTCTGCCTATGTTTTCTTCTAGGAGTTTTATGGTTTCTGGTCTTACATTTAGGGTTTTATTCTATTTTTTTTAACATCTTTATTGGAGTATAATTGCTTAACAATGGTGTGTTAGTTTCTGCTTTATAACAAAGTGAATCAGCTATATGTATACATATATCCACATATCTCCTCCCTCTTACATCTCCCTCCCACCCTCCCTATCCCACCCCTCTAGGTGGTCACAAAGCATCGAGCTGATCTCCCTGTGTTATGCGGCTGCTTCCCACTAGCTATCTATTTTACATTTGATAGTATATATAAGTCCATGCCACCCTCTCACTTCGTCTCAGCTTACTCTTTCCCCTCCCCATGTCCTCAAGTCCATTCTCTACATCTGCGTCTTTATTCCTGTCCTTCCCCTAGGTTCTTCAGAACCTTTTTTTTTTTTTTAGATTCCATATATATGTGTTAGCATATGGTATTTTTCTCTTTCTGATTACTTCACTCTGTATGACAGTCTGTAGGTCCATCCACCTCACTACAAATAACTCAGTTTCATTTCTTTTTATGGCTGAGTAATATTCCATAGTATATATGTATATATGCCGCATCTTTTTTATCCATTCATCTGTCGATGGACACTTAGGTTGCTTCCATGTCCTGGCTATTGTAAATAGAGCTGCAATGAACATTGTGGTGCATGACTCTTTTTGAATTATAGTTTTCTCAGGGTATATGCCCAGTAGTGGGATTGCTGGGTTAGTTTTTTTTTCTTTAAATATGGTTTAAAAAATGTTCTAATCTCATTCTTTTACATATTGCTGTCCATCTAATCTCATTCTTTTCCATATTGCTGTCCAGTTTTCCTACCACCACTTGTTGAAAAAACTGACTTTTCCCCATTGTATATTATTGCCTCCCTTGTCATAGATTAATTGACCATATGTGCATGGGTTTATTTCTGAGCTTTCTATTCTTTTCCATTGTTCTTTGTGTCTGTTTTTGTGTCAGTACCGTACTGTTTTGATTATTGAAGATTTGTAGTATAGTCTGAAGCCTGGGAGTGTGATTCCTCCAGTTCTGTTTGTATTTCTCAAGATAGTTTTGGATATTCAGAGTGTTTTGTCTTTCCATACAAATTTTAAAATTATTAGTTATATTTCTGTGAAAATGACATTGTTTTTTTTTATTGCATTTAATCTGTAGATTGCCTTGGGTAGTATGGTCATTTTAACAATACTAATTCTTATGATTCGTGTACAGAGTGTATCTTTCCAGCTTTTTGTGTCATCTTCAATTTCTTTCATCATTGTCTTACAGATTTATGAGTACAGGTCTTTTACCTCCTTGTTTAGATTTATCCCTAGGTATTTTATTCTTTTTGATGCAATTGTAAGTGGGATTGTTTTCTTAATTTCTCTTTCTGATAGTTTGTTTTTCTGTACAGAAATGCAACAGATTTCTGTATATTAATTTTATATCCTGAAACTTTACTGAATTCATTGATGAACTGTAGTCGTTTTTTGGTGGCATATTTAGGATTTTCTATGTATTGTGTCATACCATCTGCAAACAGTGACACTTTTACTTCTTCACTTCCAATTTGGATTCCTTTTATTTATTTTAGTTGTCTGATTGCTGTGGCAAGGACTTCCAATACTATGTTGAATAAAAGTGGTGAGTGTAGGCATCCTTGTCATGTTCCTGATCTTAGAGGAAAGGCTTTCAGCTTTTTACCATTAAGTATGATGTTAGCTGTGAATTTTGTCATAAAATGCCTTTATTATGCTGAGGTACGTTTTCCCTATACCCACTTTGTGCAGAGTTTTTAATCATAATTTGATGTTGAATCTTGTCAGAAGCTTTTTCTGAATCTATTGAGATAATCATATGGTTTTAATTCTTAACTTTGTAATGTGGTGTATCATATTGATTGATTTGTAGATATTAAACCTTCCTTGCATCCCTGGGATAAATCTTACTAATCATGGTGTATGATCCTTTTAATATTTTGTTGAATTAAATTTGTTAAGACATTTTTGAGGGTTTTTGCATTTATATTCACCAGTGATATTGATGTGTAATTTTCTATTTTTGTGATATATTTGTCTGGCTTTGGTCTTACTCTGACGTTGGCCTCATAGTTTATTTTTTCATTGCAGTTATTTTATTCATATCTGCTTCTTCTTTATATCCTTTATCTCATTGTTAAGCTTCTCACTTTATCATCTTTATGATCATTACCTTGAACTTTTGTCAGGTAGGTTGCTTATCTCCACTTAGTTCTTCTTCTGGGGTTTTATTATATTCCATAGATTGGAACGTGTTCCTCTGTTGCATCGTTTTGCCTAATTTTCTGTTTTATTTATATGTATCTGGTAGGTTGGTTACATTTCCTGACTTTTGAATAGTGGCCTTGTGCAGGAGATGCCCTGTGCATCCCAGCAGCATACTCCCCTCTGGTCACCAGAGCTGTATGCTCTAGGGTAACCCCTATGCAGGCTGCATGGGTCCTTCTGTTGTGGCAAGCTGACTGCTCTGGATGGTCTGGCAGACATGGCTAGCCCCTGGTCTTCATGGCTGCCAGGCCTTGCCTTGTGCAGAGGCTGCAGTTTTTTGTTTGGCAGAGATGGGTCATGAGGCAGCTGGTGTAGGACCCCAGGGGAAGCCAGAACTAGTGCTGACTCACTGGTGGGCAGAGCTGGGTTCTGGGGTGGGTGGTTGCAGGGCCAGGGTTTCCAGATATAGTGTCAGCCTGCTAGTGGATGGGGCTGGTTCTGGACATCACCAGCTATGGATTCTGGGGTGTCCCAAAGTTCTTAGTGGCCTTCTGTTGAGAGGAGTTGGATCTCAGGGCGGCTGGCTGAGGAGTCCAGTGTATCTCAGGGCTTTTCTAGGCCTGCTGATGGGCAGGGCGGGAGCCCAGAATGCCCTATGGCTAGTGCCTGCCTGCTGGTGCATGTGCTGTGTCCTGCCATCATAGGCTGCAGGGCTGTGGTGGTCTTGAGGTTTGTGTCTGCCCTAAGTTGAGGGAGGCTTTGGCTAGTGGATTCTGGGGCTGGTGCCTGCCTACTTGCGTGTGAGGCTGGACCTAAGGCTAGAGCCATCTCACTAATGGGTAAAGTTCGGGCCTAGGAGATCCTCAGCTGGTGCCTGCTCTCTTGTGTGTACAGCCAGGCCCTGGGCCCTCTGCTAGACAGAGCTATGTCCAGGGGTTGCTGTCGGCTCAAGGGTTCCTAAAGCAGCCTGCCTGCCGGTGGGTGGGGCTGTGTCCCTGCCCAGCTAGTTGCTTGGCCTGAGGCCTACCAGTATTGGTACCGACAGGGTGGTGGGCAGTAGTAGGGCTGAGTCCCAAGGCTAATAAGCTAGAGAGAAGAGTCCATATTGATTCTTGCCAGCACCAGTGTCCATGTGGTAGAACAAGCTCCCCAAAATGGCTTCCTCCAGTGTCTATGTCCCCAGGGTGAGCTCCAGTTTCCTCCTACCTCTCCAAGAGACTCTTTAAGATAAGCAAAGGGGTCTGAGAAAGTCTCCTTTCAAACTACTGCTTCTGCCCCCCGTCCCAGAGCATGTGAAATTTTGTGTGCATCCTTTAAAAGCAGAGTCTATTTCCCACAGCCCTCTGGGTCCCCTGAGAGAAAGCCCTGTTGTCCTTCAAAGTCAAACATTGTAGGGTCTCATCTTCCTGGTGCAGGACTCCTGGGCTGGGGAGCCTGATGCCAGTCTCAGACCCCTCGCTCTTTGGGGAGAACCTTTTCAACTGTAATTATTCTTCTGTTAGTTGGCCACCCACCCAGAGATAAATAGGTCTTGATTATACTGTGACTCCTCTCTTCCTACCCATCTCCTTGTGGTTTCTTCTTTATGTCTTTAGTTATAGAAGACCTTTTTTTGGTAGATTCCAGTCTTTCTCATCAATAGTTGCTCTATAAATAATTGTAATTTTGGTCTCTGCACGAGGGTAGATGAGCTCAGAGACTTCCTACTCTGCCATCTTGCAGCAATCTCCAGTCAATTTAAATCTTGATATGGAAATTAGCTGGGATTTTTTCTTGACTTTTTTCTTCCACATTACCCTGGCTTTTGAAATTTTATTGTATTTGACCAATTGAACCAGCACCATGAAGCCCTCCCCCAGTTTGGCTGTAAAGTTGTTATATATTGATGCATAGTAATCATGTAACCATGTAAATTCTAAGTACCATGGATACCGATATTTGAAAATATTGACAAACTTGGACACTTTGAAAGCAAGTCCATTAGTCAAAAGTCATTGGAAAAGAATTTAGCATATAAATTGTGACAGAAAAATGTTCCCATTTGAATTTATTTTTACAAAGTAATCTGTTGTGGCCAGCAATTTATTATGGACCATTGCAAATAAGTGCAATCAAACTGTTTTCTGACTAACAAGAGAATTCATAACTCATATAGAAATGAAGTTAGAAACATGGAATACTATTCATGATAAACATTTAGCTCTTATGATCTTAAAGTTAGTGATTATATTCCAATTAAGACAGTAGTGAATTTTTGAAGTCCAAATGTCTTTAAAGGCAACCATTTTGGACAAATTATTATATAGCCACCACAATATTCTAGTATAGATCTGAAAAAAACGGGCCATTAAGATATGGACTATAATTTATATCACTAATATTATTAGGGCATATCACTTTGGAACTGTTTCCAGTCCAGATCATTCAGGTGATTAAGTGGAAATGCTTAAATACAGGAGAAACTTGTCTCTGCACTTTAATTTGGCCAGTAATCTTTCACCATCAGTGAGTGTATTTATGTATCAGTGAATAGTATGTATACAGAACCTAATTGAAAACATCTTCCCAGCATAGTGTTCAGTTGTTTATGAAAGATCAGGTAATTTCCCCCACTCTCCCTAGTCTCCTTATTTTACCTCTACACTCAGCCCACTCCATTCAGTATCCCTGAGTTTTTGTTTTTCTCTTCTACATAGTCCATTATCTGGATTCCAACAACAAGAAAGATCCTGAAAAATATTATCTTTATATACCTACTTTTTATACTTACTGTTATGATTTTGAAGCATAAAATATATTAGGAACAAACCTGGTGAAGAAGGCTGAAAACTCTTACATATGAACAAATACTGATCCTGTCATATTTTCAGTCTGGTAAAAACATATTCCCCCACCCCAGCACATTTCTCATAATTATACTGCAGAGAATGCAATTCCTCTAAGAAGACTGAAGAATTTTTCAGGCTCATTCTTGTTTTAGGATACCTAAGATTCAAGCAGTATGGTTCTTCTCATCTTGAGTTGTTGAGGACAGGTAAAAAATGGTATGCAATGTTAGAATCTTTGACTCTGGTAACATGAGAAATATGACAAGTTCTTCATTCTCAGTGTTTTTTTTTCCCCCTTGCTATAAAAATAGGGTACAAATAATCCTCACTAAAATAAGTGTGATATTCTCATTAATTCCCTAGATTTAGAGTAATAATTTGGGATACGTAGCTAAAATATTAACAGTGATTCCATTGCTGATCAATTTTGGCATGATGGAAATTAAGTAATAGTTGCAACTAGAAAACTAAGACAGAGATTGCATTTTAGAGATCTCTGTAAAGAATCAGAGAACCTGATTATCACCAGTCAATAGGATTTCTGATTTCTATCACATAAATACCATTCCTGTCTCAGATGGGCATTCATTAATTGATCCCTTTTTTGATAAACTATCATAATTGTCTATTTTTCTTATTAGTTTTATAAGTTTCACAATTCCCCTTAGGTGTGATTAAGTCAACCATTATTTAATAAACAACCTTGATTATAAATCAGCATTAACAGTGCAACTTTCCTGTGTTGAACTGGTCATTTTTGTTTCTCTATGCCATTGTTCTACCACTCCTGGGCAAAGTACTAATTTTTCTATCATGCAAATATGTAGCATGTTTTCCCTCTGTAAACTGGTATTATAAATTCAGTGCATGCATTGTAGCCACTCTTTGCTTTGACATTCAGTGATTTGGATTCTGAAGGAATCTTTCATGGGATGTGTAAGTTCCAACCCCAAGCATAACACTGTTAGACACAATTGAATCTCACTTGTGTATGACCACACTGCAGTTTCTGAGGATTTTTGCCAATATCATATGCACTTTATGTTCTGAGTAGGATCAAAGTTATCTCCTTAGGTCTTAGGCATAACATCTAATGAAAAAAATTCTTTAGCTTCTGTTAAAAACTTATTTCCAAGCTTACTTATCTTCAAATCCCACAGAAGCACAGACCCTTGCCTTGGGAAATGAAGTCTAGCAGTATGTTTCTCCTGATTTATGCAAATCTGGCACATAGCTTTCAGCTCTTTAGGTAATGCATAATTAAATAATTGCTTACTCTTGAGCATTTGAGTGTATTGTTGAAATAGTTTTTATATGAATCACAAATTTGAGACTTAGTACTAAAAGCAAATAATAATAGCAAGAAAAACAACTTCATGCTAGGGGTTAAAAAAAAGTGAAATGATCTTGAATATTTTTGCCCTATGCATAGGGTTATTTAAGAATGACTAGCCTAGGATATATTGATAACAATATATTATACTGTATTATAGAATATAGTATAGAGTTTAAATTCCCCTAGTCCCAGAAATTATGCAAGAACATTATAATATGGGATTTGCCCTGGGGATGGGATTGATCCCATTTGAAGTTATTCTAGAAAAGTTCGTACAAGGGAAATTAGTTACTGGTAACAGGATGTTGGCTGAGAAGGAAAATCTATCTTCTGAAACCTAAGGCCTATAGAGCTTTGCTTTTTTGAGATGCAAGTGCCCACAGAGGTTGCTATCACCTCTGGATGATCTCAGCACCAGTCCCAGCCTGTCCTGAATGGCCATAGCCAATAAAGCGCTCTGGCCTTGAGAGAAGGGAACACTGACATCTAAGGTGCAACTTCATCCCATGTGTGGTAAAGACACTTTCATCTTAAATTCCCACAATCACATTTTCATCTTCTTTTTTTTTTTACATTTTTTAAATTGAAGTGTAGTTGATTTATCATGTGCCAATCTCTGCTATGCAGCACAGTGACTCAGTTATACACATGTAGATGTTCTTATTTTATATTCTTTTCCATTATGGTTTCTCCCAGGAGATTGGATATAGTTCCCTGTGCTATACATTGAGCCTTGTTGTTTATCCATTCTAAATGCAATAGTTTGCATCTACCAACCCCAAATTCCCAGCCCATCCCTCTCCCTCTCCCCTCCTCCTTGGCAGCCACAAGTCTGTTCTCTACATCTATGAGTCTGTTTCTGTTTTGTAGATATGTTCATTTGTGCCATATTTTAGATTCCACATATAAGTGATATTGTATGGTATTTATCTTTCCCTTTCTGACTTACTCCACTTAGTATGATAATCTCTAGCTGCATCCATGTTGCTGCAAATGGCATTATTTCATTCTTTTTTTATGGCTGAGTAGTATTCCATTGTATATATGTACCATATCTTTATCCATTCATCTGTTGATGGACATTTAGGTTTTTTCCATGTTTTGGCTATTGTGAACAGCACTGGCTGCTATGAACATAGGGGTGCATGTATCTTTTTGAATTATAGTTTTGTCCAGTTATATTCCCAGGAGTGGGATTGATGGATCATATAGTAATTCTAGTTTTAGTTTTCTGAGGAACCTCCATACTGCTTTCCATAGTGGCTGTAAATCCTATATTCCCACCAGCAGTGTCGGAGGGTTCCCTTTTCTCCATACCCTCTCCAGCATTTGATATTTGTAGAGTTTTTAATGATGGCCATTCTGACTGGTGTGACGTAGTACCCCATTGTAGTTTTGATTTGAATTTCTCTAACAATTAGTGATGTTGAGCATCTTTTCATGTGCCTACTGGCCCTCTGTATGTCTTCTTTGGAGAAATGTTATTAAGGTCTTTTTGCCCATTTTTCAGTTGGATTTTTTTTTATTGTTGATTTGTATGAGCTGTTTGTATATTTTGTAGATTAAGCCCTTATCTGTTGCATCATTTGCAGCTATTTTCTCCCATTCCATAGATTGTCTTTTCATTTTTTTTTTTTTTTTGGTTTCCTAAGCTGTGCAAAAAGCTTATAACTTTGATTAGGTTCCATTTGTTTATTTTTGTTTTTATCTCTGTTGCCTTGGAAGACTGACCTAAGAAAGCATTGGTAGAATTTATGTCAGAGAAGGTTTTGCTTGTGCTCTCTTCTAGGAATTTTATGGTGTCATATCTTACATTTAAGTCTTTAAGCCATTTTGAGTTTATTTTTTGTGCATGGTGTGAGGGTGTGTTCTAACTTCATTGATTTACATGTAGCTACTTTTTCATCTTATATTGATCATCAATATAATTTTTAGAAGACCACACTACAGTTTCTTAAAAAATAGAAGGAAAGAACCAATCAGAAAACTACTACTGGAACTAGTTGTTTTTGTTTTGGTTTGGTTTTTTCTGAGCTTACATAGTATGATTTTTTTCCCTACTTCTCTCTTTCTCTCTCTCTCTCTCTCTCTCTCTCTCTCTCTCTCTCTCTCTTTAATAACACAGTCCTGCCAGCCGTGGAAGATGAGAACCTAGAGTCATTTTAACTATTTCCTGCCATTCCCTATGAAAGGTGTATTCTGCTAGTTCTACCTGGTCAGTGTCTCTTGCAAATGTCCCCAAATATCTGTACATATTTACAACCTCACAAATTTATGTTTATATTTCTTGGTTCTTCCTACAGTATTCTCCTACCTAAAGTACATCTTCAATACTGAACCTAGAACCTTCTTTCTAAAGTAAAGTTTTCATATCATCCACATTTTCAAAAACCTTCACTGACTATGTAGTTCAAGTCACAGCTCTTAATATGCCATCAAAGTGCTTAGCTCTAATATACTATCTGCTCTTTGTTTAGACTGTGATTCAACACAACTTCTCACTATTCATAATGTGTAAAAGATGAATTCTTGCCTTAATAACCGATTATATTTTGTTTCCTCAGGCCTGAATAACTTCCCTGTGATTTAAATTTATTTATTAAAATGTTACTACTAGATTACCACTTGGCATCTCACACTATAATATAGTCATCGTCTCTTTTGGTGCTTAGCAAAATATCCTTCACTCGCTAAATATTTGCTAATTGCATGAATGACAGTTATATAACTAACGTAATATATTACATCATCAAATTAGTTTTTAAATTTTGAGATGATAGTTTAATCATTCAAATGTTTTAAAATTATTTTATCAGTAAGAAAGTTTTGTAGTTAGATGCCATACACTTGATTATTAGCAAAAGAGTAAACAACTAAAATAAGTCAAATTAATAACAAAATTTAAATCCAAGATAAAATTTAATACTGTGAAAACAAATAAAATGTAAAATGGTACTTATATCTAACTGTTTCTGACTATAATATTAGCTCAGATGTTCAAATGACTGATTACAAGAAATTCTTCCACAATGTAAGTTAGTCCTACTTCTGCCATTGATAACTAAATTGTAAGGCTTTCTTACTTATGAATAGAGATGATATAGAAAAATAGAACACAAAATACTTTCCCTTGTCAACACTGTGGTGTTTTGCAATGAGAAGGAAACATCTTAGATACACTAGAAGAATATCCTGTACCAGGATTTTGCCAATGTATGTTTCCCACACCTGTTGGCTGGAGTGGGGTTAAAAACTTATATGTAGCTTTGGCTTGACAGTGGGGAATCTAAAGGGGTGTTGCATTTTCTCAGACTTAAATAAGGAAAACTATGAACCACTAGTAGGTCTATAGAAAGGACTTCAAACATGGTACAAGGCAGAGATAATGAATCATTATTTGGAAGTAGCTAAATAGGTGAATTTAAGCAAATTTCTTGGATTACCATGGTTTTATAATTTTATGTAGAGGTAACCAGGGTTCCATTCCAAAAAAACATTGGCGGTATTTAGATTGCATGTGGCCTGGGAGAAGTACAGGGTTGGGAAAATAAGACTTCTGTAGTTGGAAATGTTGGGTCTGGAGTCACATGACCAGGACTCTGTTGTTACAAACCAGCCACCCAAAGAGGCAGAGGACATCAGATACACCTCAAAAGTTATCAGTTCATGGAGTAGACTGACTGATCACCTAACTCCTCAGAAATTATGAGAGAAGTTTCAAAGTTCATGTGGGTTCTGTAGAATCTGTCCTTTCTTGCTCTGCAAGGTGGTATAAGCCAGTTAGGAGATTCGAAGGGGAAGAGAGCAGTGGCAGAAACCTGAAAGATTGACTCTTTGCCTCCTCAACGTAAAGTTTGTCTCCAAAATTCTGAACTAAGCAAAGTAACTATTCAAATTAAGTTAGGCTTACAACACTAGACTAGATTTAATTAACCCCTTACTTATCCCTACTCCATAAAAAAGATCATCATTTGAACAAAACAAGTACATGTACATCTCGACTAGCTACTAACATCATTATGATAGTCCTTTTCATAAAGGTAAGGCTAGGAAACCCTAATGAAGACATACTCACCTGCCCAACCTCTCTTAACCGAGAAGTTAGAACTTCATGAGTATGCTAGGCTAAATAATATCCCCTACAGATGTCCAGGTCCTAACCCCCCAAATCTGTGACTATATTATATTACATGGCAAAAAGGACTTTGTAAATGTGATTAAGGTTATTAAAATGGGGAGACTGACCTGCGTTATCTCATTGGGCCTGTGGGAACCCCATGGATCCTTATAAGAGAGAGGCAGGAGGTCAAGGGTTGTGGGTAGGGAGGGTCGGCAGATGCTAAGGTACTGGCTCAGACATTAGAGAGAGGCAGGCTTTGGAAACTGGTAAAGACAAGAAAATAGTTTTGTTTTTTTTCTAGGGCCTCCAGAAGGAATGCAGCCCTGAGGACACATTTTAGACTTCTGACCTCCAAAACATGAAATAATACATTTGCATTGCTTTAAGTAGTTAAATTTGTGGTAATTGTTTCAACAGCAGTAGGAAACTAACACAGTGGGTCTAGAAATAGTTTTTAATTTATTCAATACAGAATTGGATATTCAGTTCCCCTTTCAGCCACACAAAAGGACACAGGTAGGGAAAAGAGGACAGTAGAATGAGCAAAGTAGCAATGCTTTCCTCAGCAGCGACAAGAAGAGCAGTATTTTTGCAGCATATCTCAATACTCCAGTTTATTCACCAAACAGTTTCATTTTTCTAACCACTATTAAGAGAAAGAGGCTAGAATGAGAATAAAATATGAAGAAGGTAGATGAATGCGTCAAGGATAATGGATCATCAGGATACAAAGTAAAATGCCCACAAAGATTAGATAATTCTGGCCTATTAATAGATAGGTTAAGAACATTTCCTATAGTCATACTTCATATTAGCCATCTTTGATCACAAACACTTTTTTTTGTTTATCTATAAATTACTCTTATTTTAAGGCTTCAGAAAAGATTTCTTAATTAAACATGAGACTAACTTAAAACATTGCGCATGGTTTTAGTGTTTTCCTTTCCTGACAATGTCAAAACACATTAACTTCAGAGAATAATATTGCTGAAAACTATTCTAAATGGAAAGAAAATAGTTTTCATTAAAGCAATCTCACGAATTTCTGTGAAACAAAACAGATGAATTATTTGCCACAAAAACAAAAGCAAACCAAAAGCTGGCATGTGTCATTATAGGAAGATTATGCTATTCTAATGTTTTCAGCTGCGAGATTTGTACTTCAGATGTGGCCATGCAGAGTCTGGAATCATACTGGATGAATATCAATTCCCATCATGAATTTATTGGTTCAAACTGAATTTAACTCTCATAAGAGTCACAGAAAGATGTTGCTACTTTGGGGCAGCATCCTTTAAGGCACTCCATGGGTTAGCATAGGATAGACATAATTGACTTCCTCTTTGGGCCCTTGGTGTATCTGTAAGAATAGTGAGTCATACCTGACATACAGTCTTATAAGGACAAATGGCTGGTGTATGTATATTGGGTTGAATTCAACCATTTATGAGTGGTGCTGGACTCATAATAAAGTACCTGCCATTGTGTTCCCAACAGTAAGCCTTCTGCCAAATTTAAAGCAAATTAATGAAACTTGTTCACTAAAGGGAGACACTAGCTTTATAGTTTGGCAGGCATTATTTGTTACCCACTGTAGGATATGGTTAGAGTTTTATTGTGCTGTTGTAAACTATGCTTACTAGAGAGAATACAATTCAGAGTATCACAAAAATACTTTTATTCACAATATTATGTAAATGTTATACTGATCTACTGGACGAATAATCACTTTGCCACTCATGAGAGTATATACTGAACTGCATTTGTGTGTGTATGACTACATTTAAAGCTGAAACATTCAACTTTTACATCTCTTGAATGTGAGTTTTAAACACATAAAATATATATTTGTTAATGTTTCAAGGACATTGTAATCTTGTGGTCAAGAAAAGTTAGTAACTGTAGGTTCATAATACTTCAGAGTATCACCTCATAACAATCCTTGAAATGATTAATCTCATCTTATAGGAGAGAAATGTAGTTCAAAGGTTGCCTAGCCACATAAATAAGTGTGAAGTCAGGGTCTTAACCATGTTTTTGTTGTTTTTGTTTTCCTTCATTATAAGACATGATATACTACATAGAAAGGCAGAGCTTAATAGGGGTTAATTAAAGGTGAAAGCACTATGTAGTAGAAAGCAGAAGAAAGCCCTTACATGTGAACAGGGAAGGGATTCTCCAGGATAATTACATTTCAGCCTCCCCATAAAGAAGGAATAGGGGGCTTCCCTGGTGGCGCAGTGGTTGAGAGTCCGCCTGCCGATGCAGGGGACACGGGTTCTTGCCCCGATCCGGGAAGATCCCACATGCGGCGGAGCGGCTGGGCCCGTGAGCCATGGCCGCTGAGCGTGTGCGTCCGGAGCCTGTGCTCCGCAACGGGAGAGGCCACAACAGTGAGAGGCCCGCGTACCGCAAAAGGAAAAAAAAAAAGAAGGAATAGGATTTGATTGCTGCTTCTCAACATCATCAACACTGCCATTGCCCGAAGTTAGCATCAGCCACTAATGTTTGGTTTTTTAATTGCTCTTTTAGGTGATATATGTTATACTACCTATATATATATTTCACAGTAAACTTCTGGCTTTATTACTGTCCTTTCCAAAGTATTTCTTCACACAGGATCTCCTCAGGTCTTGTAAGTGTGAGAATATTTTTTGTAGGTCATTATATTTAAATGATATTTTTAGCAGAATATACACTTTTGAAGTTTAATACATTATTAGACTGGGTAAAATAAAAGTATAACTGACCAAACCATTGATGGTGAAGACATTGGGAATCTACAAGTCTACTACATTGCTAGTGAAAATGCAAAACTGTTAAAAAAAAAAAAAAAAACTTTGCAAAACAGTTTCAACGGTTCTTAAAAAAGTTAAATATCAAAAAAAATGATACAAATGAACTTATTTACAAAATAGACACAGACTCACAGACTTAGAGAACAAATTTATGGTTACCTGGGGGAAGGGTGGGGGGAGGGATAGATTGGGAGTTCAGTATGTAAACACTGCTGCATTTAAAATAAAATGCCTTTCCATGAAAAAAAAAAAAAGTTAAACATATACTTACAATACAGCCCAGACATACGGCTCCTACAGATACACAAATTAAACAAAAACATGTCCAGGCAAAGATTTGTGTATGGATGTATGTAGAAGCCTTATTTATAATAGCCCCAAACTGAAAACAAATCTAATGTCTACTAACAGACGAATAAGTAAACTCATCTGTATGAATTTAATGAAATACTACTTAGCAATAAAAGAGAATGAACTATTGAAACATAAAAACATGGATGGATTTTTAAATAATTATGCTAAATATAAAAAGGTAGGGAAAAATTATATAAAATTAAGGAAATTTATATAAACCCTAGAAAATGGAAAAAAAATAAATTGTGGTACAAACCAGGTCAGTGGCTGCCTAAGAATGGGACATGGAAGAGGGGTATTACAGTGGGGCACAAGGAAACTTTTGGGATTGATGGAAATGTTTGTTGTCTTGATCATGGGTGTAATCCTTTGTCAAAATTGATCAAATTGTGCACTTTAAATATGTGCACAGTTTATTGTACTGCAATTATACCTCAAGTTGCAATTATTTTAAAATATGATATTTAAGGTAATTTTCCTTCAACTCTTTGAAGTATTTAATTTATTACATTTTATTAACAATGTTGCCATTTAAAAGTTTGGTGTTATTTTGACTCTAGTTCCTTTTTAATTTGACTGCTGGTTAAAAACGATTTCTTAGTTTTGTATTTGATGTAATAACATTTAATTGAAATATGCCTGTGTGTATATTTGTAGTTTTCTTGTATTAACTTGTTTATTTCTTTGCCCTGAGTTTCTGTCTCTCTAATGTTGATGATTTTATTTAATTATTAACATTCTACTTGCCATTATTATTATTATTTCTAATTATTTGAATAACTTCTTAATCTTGACTTTCAGTTCTCTAAATATTTTTAATGTCTTTGCATCACAACCCCATGACATGTTACTTGGTTCATTAATTTCTATTGATTTGCCTTCAAACATGTCATCTTCTCTCCTTGTGATCCTATTCACTTTTCCTTTTTTAATTTTTATTAGTGTATAGTTGATTTACAATGTTGTGTTAGTTTCAGGTGTACAGCAAAGTGAATCAGTTATAAATATACATATATCCACACTTTTTTAGATTCTTTTCCCATATAGGCCACTACAGAGTATTGAGTAGAGTTCCCTGTGCTATACAGTAGGTCCTTATTAGTTATCTATTTTATATATAGTAGTGTGTATATATCAATCCCAGTCTCCCAATTTATCCCGCCACCTTCCTATCCCCCAGTAACCTTAAGTTTGTTTTCTACATCTGTCACTTTCTGTTTTGTAGATAAGCTCATTTGTACCCTTTTCTTAGGTTCTACATATAAGCGTTATCATATATTTCTCTTTTTCTGTCTGACTTACTTCACTCAGTATGACAATCTCTAGGTCCATCCATGTTGCTGCAAATGGCATTACTTCATTCTTTTTTATGGCTGAGTAGTATTCCACTGTATATATGTACCACATCTTTTTTATCCATTCCTCCATTGATGGATATTTAGGTTGCTTCCGTGTCCTTGCTATTGTAAATAGTGCTTCAATGAACATTGGGGTGCATGTATCTTTTCAAATTATGTTTTCTTCTGGATATATGCCCAGGAATGGGATTGCTGGATCATATGGTAGCTCTATTTTTAGTTTTTTAAGGAACCTTCATACTGTTCTCCATAGTGGCTGTACCAATTTATTTTCCCACCAACAATGTAGGAGGGTTCTCTTTTCTCCAAACCCTCCAGCATTTACTGTTAGTAGAGTTTTTGATGATGGCCATTCTGACCAGTGTGAGGTGATACTTCATTGTAGTTTTGATTTTCATTTGTCTAATAATTAGTGATGTTGAGCATCTTTTCATGTGCTTTTTAGCCATCTGTATGTCTTCTTTGGAGAAATTTCTATTTAGATCTTCCTCCCATTTTTTGATTGGGCTGTTTGTCTTTTGATATTGAGCTTCATGAGCTGTTTGTGTATTTTGGAGATTAATCCCTTGTTGGTTGCTTCATTTATAAATATTTTCTCCCATTCTGAGTGTTGTCTTTTTGTTTTGTCTTTTTGTTTCAGTTTCCTTTGCTGTGCAAAAGCTTTTAAGTTTAATTAGGACCCATTTGTTTATTTTTGTTTTTATTTACATTACTTTAGGAGGTGGGTCAAAAAGGATCTTGCTGTGATTTATGTCATAGAGTGTTCTGCCTATGTTTTCCTCTAAGAGTTTGATAGTGTCTGGCCTTACATTTAGGTCTTTAATCCATTTTGAGTTTATTTTTGTGTGTGGTGTTAGGGAGTGTTCTAATTTCATTCATTTACATGTGGCTGTCCAGTTTTCCCAGAACCACATATTGAAGAGACTGTCTTTTCTCCATTGTATATTCTTGCCTCCTTGTCATAGATTAGGTGACCATAGATTCATGGGTTTATCTCTGGACTTTCTATAGTGTTCCATTGATCTATAGTTACATTTTTGTGACAGTACCATACTGTCTTTATTACTGTAGCTTTGTAGTATAGTCTGAAGTCAGGGAGCCTGATTCCTCCAGCTCTATTTTTTGGCATTTTTCACAGAATTAGAACAAACATTTTTACAATTTGTATGGAAACATAATAGACCTGTTCACTTTTGTTTGAATACTAGATACTTTATTTGAAAAAAAAATATTTCAAAAACTTTGAGATCTAGGATATTTTCTTCCTCTAGAGAAAATTTATGTTTACATCTGTCAACAACTAGATATCATAACAATCTCGGATCCCCTTAGCATAATTTTGGAAATTTATATATTTTGCCCCTTGCAGGGACCTTGTAATTCCAATTCACCTGTGGTCCATTTGGGGTCTACGCCAAAACTTGAGTTTTCCCAGCAAAGCCATTCTTGGCTGACCCTAGACTCAATTTTTTTCTTCTTCACTCCAGGAAGTTCTGAAATGTTGCTGATTGCTTGTTTTCTGTCACTCAGCTAGTCTTTCTGAATTGCCAGACACCTCCAGGTAAACAATGATTCTAAATGCAGGACTCACAAATCTGTTTGTCCTTTGTCTCTTAAATTTTGGTTCTGCAATTCTTTGCTGTCTTATTCAATCTCCAATTTTCCTTTCCTCATTTCTTTTTTCTCTCTAGACTTTCCAGTGTTCTCATTGGTAGAATTAGTCAAAATTTCTTAGCTTACCATTCATTGCCAAATATTAAATCACTGTAACGGGATGACTTTTCACTTTCATTTACATCTGACAAACTTATAAAGTTAAAATTAAATCTCAAAACAAATAACCAGAAATTTTAAAGGTAAGGGTGGAGTGTGTAAATTTCAAATTTTATTCTAAAAATACAATAAAAATATTTAATTTTTAATGAACTGAAGCAAGTTATCTGTCAATATAACTGCTTTTATTTTTTGTAGTGCCCATAACAATTTTATGGACTTTTTAAGGGGCAATTAAATGATTGCTGCTAGGATTCATTTTCCTCTATGTATTAAGCACTAGTAAATTGGAACACTTATTTGCTAATACTATAGAAAATATAACCTCACTCTACCACTTGTCAAATGTTTTCATAAAAATGTGTGCCCTGAGCAGTCTTAAGCTTCTTTTCTGACGTATTGAATATATCCATATCATATCTTAAGTTTAAATATTTGCTGTAAATTGTTGAAAAGATTTTAACACCTAAATGTAAAATAATATGACAATAAATCTAAACTCCATAGTTTTGAAAATATAACAAATATGTATTGGGTTGGCCAAAATGTTCATTCAGTTTTCCCATAAGATGGCTCTAGTGGGTGCTTAGTTGTCTTTAACTTCATTCGAAACAATTTTGTTAGATTTTTGTGGCAGCTGTCATATCAGCATGCATTTTAAAAAAACTTATCAAAATCAGTGAATTTTTGTATAGCCATTTTAATATTGAAGATGGAAGAAAAAGAGCAACATTTTTAGCATATTATGCTTTATTATTTGAAGAAAGGTAAAAATTCAACTGAAACGCAAAAAAAAAAAGATTTGTGCAGCATATGGAGAAGGTGCTATGACTGATCGAACATGTCAAAAGTGGTTTGCGAAGTTTTGTGCTGGAGATTTCTCACTGAATGATGCTCCATGGTCAAGTGATAAAGATCAAGTCGAGACATTAATTGAGAACAATCAATGTTATACCACGTGGGAGATAGCCAACATACTCAAAATATCCAAATCAAACATTGAAAATTATTTGCCTCAGCTTGGTTATGTTCATCCCTTTGATGTTTGGGTTCCACGTAAGTTAAGCCAAGAAAGCCTTCTTGACAATATTTTCTGCATGAGATTCTCTACTGAAACGTTCTATTTTTAAAACAAATTGTGATGGGCAATGAAAAGTGGATACTGTACAGTAATGTGGAACAGAAGAGATCATGGGGCAAGTGAAATGAACCACCACCAACCACACCAAAGGCTGGTCTTCATCCAAATAAGGGGATGTTGTGTATATGGTAGGATTGGAAGGAAGTCCTCTATTATGAGCTCTTTCCGGAAAAGCAAACAATTAATTCCAACAAGTACTGCTCCCAATTAGACCAACTGAAAGCAGCAGCTGACGAAAAGTGTCTGGAATTAGTCAACAGAAAATGCATAATCTTCCATCAGGATAATGCAAGACTGCATGTTTCTTTGATGACCAGGCAAAAACTGTTATAGCTTGGCTGGGAAGTTCTGATTCATCAGCCAGATTCAACAGACATTGTGCCTTTGAATTTCCGTTTATTTAAGTCTTTGTAAAATTATCTTAATGGAAAAAATTTCAATTCCCTGCAAGACTGTAAAAGGCACCTGGAACAGTTCTTTGCTCAAAAAGATAAAAAGTTTTGGGAAGGTGGAATTGTGAAGTTGCCTGAAAAATGGCAGAAGGTAGTAGAACAAAAGGGTGAATACGTTGTTCAATAAAGTTCTTGGTGAAAATGAAAAATGTGCCTTTTATTTTTACTTAAAAACCGAAGGCACTTTTTGGCCAACCCAATATATGTGCAAGATGAGATTTTTAAACATTCAAACATTTATTTAGTTTCACTTAAAATTGTACTTGATATTTTGGAGCCAATACTTTTTTCCTTTAGGCCTTAAATAATTTTCTTTCAGTGGTAAAAAAAGAATGTTTAAATACTTAAAATTGAATGGTAATATATTTTCTTAATTTTAATCTAATAACACCTATAAGTTTAATTTTTCTTAACAGGAAAATGAACTCTGAAAAAAAAATCTGTCCAAAAGTTGTATCTTACATATTATCCCACCAGTGACATATGACAATCACTCAGATTTTGAGTACTTCCACTGCTGTGTTTTAACTGTCTTATAGACAGTTTTCATTAAACTATCTCAGCCTGACTTCTATTATAACTGGCATATGATTGACAGTAGTTATCTTCCTCTTTTTAAAATCCTAATTTTAACAAACATGTTTAATGAGTATCTGAACACAAAATATACTGGGTCAGTGATCCCAGTAAATTATATCACAGTTGACAGCATCCACTTAATGATTCTGATTAACAGAAGATATGCTTAATCAGGGGAAAAAAAGGAACCTAAGTGTTGGAAAATATAAACCAGATTTTAAGCAAAACCATTTCAAAAATGTCAATTTTTCATTTTTAAATGGTTTAAAAAGAATTAGTCTTTTGGTGATGGAATTCAGTTTCAATTCAATTCAAGATGGAATTCAGAACCTAAGTGTTGGAAAATATAAACCAGATTTTAAGCAAAACCATTTCAAAAAATGTCAGTTTTTCATTTTTAAATGGTTTAAAGAGAATTAGTCTTTTGGTGATGGAATTCAGTTTCAAGGGTAGATAACAAATTATGTTAAATGCCCACTCATTTCCTTTATTTTCTAATGACCACACTTTGGATAAATGATAGGAGCTGATAATGCTGACAGAATATTTAAGTTTGATTATTTAACTTTATCCTTGTCATATTTCAGAATGATATCTTGTATGTATCTCTTTGATATTATAAGGTAATCAATAGACTATATTATGTTACTGTTTTATAACTGACTCTCTTAGTCAGACCTAACCCAGGAAATTTATTTTTCCATAATGTAGGTATTTTTATCCACATGTATATACACACATGCTCATTTCTGTGTGACTTCACTTCTACTAATGTGTTCAAGGTTTTGAAACATAATACATCATTATAATAAATTTACATAATTTTTCCACTTAAAGGCATTTTTCATATTAAGGCAGAATTACTATTTTGCAACATTAAAGATACAGTTTACATTCTTACTCTACAGAATAATACACAATACATCATGTAATGTGTAGCTATTAACATAAGAATGTCTTTTATTTTTAACCAAAGCTATATTTAAATTACAAAGTAAAATAACCTTACTATATACCACCATTTCAATTACGATTTTTCAATGGCTTTTTAAGTTTTAAGCTTAAAATTTATGCTTTTTCACAGGCTTTTGTATTCCTGTGGTGGCAATTTGAATGTACTCTTACTTCTCTGCCAACTTTACAAGAAAGTTTCTATTAAAAAGTCGGATAGTAAATATTTATGTACCCAACATAGGAGAACCTTAATACATAAGGCAAATGCTAACAGCCATAAAAGGGGAAATTAACAGTAACACAGTCATAGTAGGGGACTTTAACACCCCACTTTCACTAATGGACAGATCATCCAAAATGAAAACAAATAAGGAAACACAAGCTTTAAATGATACTTTAAACAAGTTGGACTTGATTCATATTTATAAGACATTCCATCCAAAAACAACAGAATACACTTTCTTCTCAAGTGCTCATGGAACATTCTCCAGGATAGATCATACCTTGGGTCACAAATCAAGCCTCGATAAATTTAAGAAAATTGAAATTGTATCAAGTATCTTTTCTGACCACAATGCTATGAGACTAGATATCAATTACAGGAAAATATCTGTAAAAAATACAAACACATGGAGACTAAACAATACACTATGAAATAACCAAGAGATCACTGAAGAAATCAAAGATGAAAACAAAAAATACCTAGAAACAAATGACAATGGAAACACGATGACCCAAAACCTATGGGATGCAGCAAAAGCAGTTCTAAGAGGGAAGTTTATAGCAATACAACTCTCAAGAAACCAGAAATATTTCAAATAAACAACGTAACCTTACACCAAGAGCAATTAGAGAAAGAAGAACAAAAAATCCCCAAAGCTAGTAGAAGGAAAGAAATAATAAAGATCAGATCAGAAATAAATGAAAAAGAAATGAAAGAAACAATAGCAAAGGTAAATAAAACTTAAAGCTGGTTCTTTGAGAACATAAACAAAATTGATAAATCGTTAGCCAGATATCAAGAAAAAAAGCAGAAGGCTGAAATCAATAGAATTAGAAATGCAAAAGAAGTAACAACTGACACTGCAGAAATACAAAGCATCATGAGAGATTACTACAAAAAACTCTATGCCAGTAAAATGGACAACTGGAAGAAATGGACAAATTCTTAGAAGAGCACAACCTTCTGAGACTGAACCAGGAAGAAATATAAAATATAAACAGAACAATGACGAGCACTGAAATTGAGACTGTGATTAAAAATCTTCGAACAAACTAAAACCCAGGACCAGAAGGCTTCACAGGCGAATTCTATCAAACATTTAGAGAACAGCTAACACCTATCCTTCTCAAACTCTTCCAAAATATAGCAGAGGGAGGAACACTCCCAAACTCATTCTACGAGGCCACCATCACCCTTATACAAAAACCAAAGATGTCACGAAGAAAGGAAACTACAGGCCAATATCACTGATAAACATAGATGCAAAAATCGTCAACTAGCAAACAGAATACAAACAGAATACAGCAGCACATTAAAAGGATAATTCACCATGATCAATTGGGGTTTATCCCAGGAATGCAGGGATTGTTCAATGTATGCAAATCAATCAATGTGATAAACCATACTAAATAATTGAAGGAGAAAAATCATGTGATCATCTCAATAGATACAGAAAAAGCTTTTGACAAAATTCAACACCCATTTATGATAAAAACCCTCCAGAAAGTAAGCATAGAGGGAACTTACCTAAACATAATGAAGGCCATATATGACAAACCCACAGCCAGCATCATTCTCAATGGTGAAAAACTGAAACCATTTCCCCTAAGATCAGGAATAAGACAAGGTTGTCCGCTCTCACCACTATTATTCAACATAGTTTTGGAAGTTTTAGACACAGCAATCAGAGAAGAAAAAGAAGTAAAAGGAATCCAAATCGGAAAAGAAGAAGTAAAGCTGTCAGTGTTTGCAGATGATGTGATACTATACATAGAGAATCCTAAAGATGCTACCAGAAAGCTACTAGAACTAATCAATGAATTTGGTAAAGTTGCAGGACACAAAATTAATGCACAGTACTCTCTTGCATTCCTATACACTGATGATGAAAAATCCGAAAGAGAAATTAAGGAAACACTTCATTTACCATTGCAACAAAAAGAATAAAATACCTAGGAATAAACCTACCTAAGGAGACAAAAGACCTGTATGCAGAAAACTATAAGACACTGATGAAAGAAATTAAAGATGATACAAACAGATGGAGAGATATACCATGTTCTTGGATTGGAAGAATCAATATTGTGAAAATGACTGTACTACCAAAGCAATCTACAGATTCAATGCAATCCCTGTCAAACTACCAATGGCATTTTTCACAGAACTGAAACAAAACAATTCACAATTTGTATGGAAACACAAAGACCCTGAATAGCCAAAGCAATCTTGAGAAAGAAAAACGGAGCTGGAGGAATCAGGCTCCCGGACTTCAGAATATACTACCAAAAACAGAAATATAGGTCCATGGAATAGGATAGAAAGTCCAGAGATAAATCCACGCACATATGGTCACCTTATTTTTGATGAAAGAGGCAAGAATATACAATGGAGAAAAGACAGCCTCTTCAATAAGTGGTGCTGGGAAAACTGGACAGCCACATGTAAAAGAATGAAAGTAGAACACTCCCTAACACCATACACAAAAATAAACTCAAAATGGATTAAAAACCTAAATGTAAGTCCAGACACTATAAAACTCTTAGAGAAAAACATAGGCTGAACACTCTATGACATAAATCACAGCAAGATCCTTTTTGACCCACCTCCTAGAGAAATAGATTTCCCATGTCACTAACTTGTTTTCTTACATATATAGATATAAACAAAAAAATCTCAGCATTTTTCCATCTCTTAAAGCTGCTGGAAAATTTTCTAAGAGCTAGAAAGAAATAAAGTGTATAATGAATTTTATAACATATACCTCAGAGAGATTTGGACCTTAGAATAATCCAGTTACTACAGTTTAAAACTATTGATTAATAGTTAACAGAAATCTTAATGATAACCATGGGTGGTTCACTACAACATTTAATATGACACACAGTGGTGAAAATATTATAAAATTTCCTATTGTTTCAGGAATTTCATTGAGGTTTGGGTACAGACCTATATCTTACATATTTCCTTATTCTTATTTTAATTAAATTCTTACTGCATGTATAACTTACATATAAAATACATTGTATTTTATATATACAGTTTTAGTAATAGTAACTAAGCATTATCTGTATATCCACCACCAAATTTCTGAATGTTACCAGCACCTTGATTCCTTAATGAGTGCCTTTTAATTTTGTATAATATTCTCTTCACCCTCAGGAAATCAATAACCTGAAATTAGTGATATATGTTGTTAATTTTTATAGTTTTACTATTTATTTTTACCTATTTTAAAACTGTTATAAATAACATCATAAAAGATATAAAGACAAGTTTTTTCATTTAATTCCATGATTATAAAATCAATACTATTATCAGTATAAAATCAGTATCAAAATTAAAGATTTAATTCATTGCATTTATGTCTATAACGTAATCCACTATATGAATATACCACAATGTATTTATACATTACATTGTTAAATGACATACAGGTTATGATATTTCATTTTTATTACAGAAAACGATGCTTTGAGTATCCTTGAATATCCGGAGGCACATGCAAAAGAGCTTTTCACAGGTATGCTCTGGGGAATAGGTCAAAGAGTACACATATCTTCAAATACAATAGTTAATGCAAAAAATATTTTCTAAAGGGCATATAACAATTTCCTCCCAAGAGGGTACTGATGGAACCTTTGTATCACAGACTTTATATTCTTCTGCCAACCTGTTGTGAGTGAAATGTTATCTTATTGTGTCTTTTAACCTGCAGTTCCTTAATTACAAATGAGGTTGAACAAATTTCCATGCATTATTGATGATTTGTATTTCCTCTTCTGTGTAATGTCTGCTTATGTCTTTTTGCTCATTTTCCTAATGTGTTGCTGCTTTTTATTGGTTCTTGAGAGTTGTTTATATGTTTTGCATAGAAATCATTTGCCTATTTTAAATATTGTCGACATCTCTCCTGGTTGTGGTTTGTCTTTCCAGTTATTTAATTTATATTTTGATAAAAAGAAATTCTTAATTTTTATTTAGTTTTCGTTTAAATTTTGGCTTTCTTTGTCCTAATATTTCCTTCTTCAATACATTACAATATCATACAATATCATAATAATGATCATTACAATATCATAATATTATAATATATTATCAATATCATATTTTTATAGGCTTTCTTAAAATAGGTCATTCACAAAAATATTAGTTATCTGTCTTGAATTGATTTTTTGTGAATGGTAAATTCATTTCCATTTCATTTATCTTATAGGTTTAATTGTTGCTAAAAAATAAATCTATGGCTTTAGAAGTACTCTTTTCTGGAATTTTCTTAAAAGAACTAAGATACATGTCTCAACTCTATTAAGCATTCAGACACTTATGTGTAAAAATTCTTACACAATGACCATTTAGTGATGTCAACTAACAATTCGTAATTCCATACTCTTAACATGTGATGTGTGGGTGTATGTTATATAAACACATTTTACCTTCCAAGTGTCTACACAACAAATGCAGAGTATAGTACAATAGGAAAATAAAATCCAGGTCATGTAAGCATCCCAGGAAACAATTCTTTGCTTCTAGCTAAAAGAATGGCACCACCATCTAGTTATCTTCAGAGAGAGGGGACCTTAATAGGAACACAAAATTTTGTTGATTTATTACTATTGAATAACCATGGCAGAGAACTTTCTGGTTTAAAGAAAAGTCATTATTTCGAGACAGTTCCTATACTCAGAGTTATAGAAAAAAGACAGTAGTTTTGTGTATTTTAGATACACTCTCTTACAACCAGTGCCGTTCAAATCCTGTGATCTTTAAATTATTCCTGCCAGTTTCCACTTTTACACATTAAACTTGTATTCTTTTCCTCCTTGTATAGCAGTGATGCTTCATTATTCATTGCATCTCAAGCTACATTTTTCTGAACATAATCTTAAAGCATTATTGCATATTAAGATGTATTTGGAGAAAATATATCCGTTTACATTTCCACAAAACTATATTTATCTACCACTTCTTAACTGTATTGCTATCTGCCTCTACTTTCTGTACTATGTAAATACTCCTCTCATAGAAGCTGAACAGCAATTGTTTCTTTAAAAAAATTGTATCACTTAAACTTAATTTATTTTAGGTAAAGGACCTTGTCTTGTTTACTATTATACCCTATAAATAAGTACAGCTCCAGATATATAAGAATATGTCAAAATGCTATAAAATGGGCACAAATCTTAATAAGCAATTGGAAAATGAAAAGCAAAACAAACAAACAAAAAAATTCTTCAGGTCATTAGGCAGGCCCCTAGTAAATACTTTCTTCTTTTAAGCTCTTATTTTTTAAAATTTACATGATTAAACACAGAATAAAAATAAAGATCAAAATATCACCTATAATCTTGACAAGGGTATATCAGATGATGCCACTTAACTGATGGTCCTTATGGACCTATTCTCTAAATACCAGGCTAACTACCTAGTTGCAGAGAGCACTGGGACTCCCGTGGGCCTTTCCACATGGGAAGTAGATATAGATAAGGTCTATTATTAAATTCTAGGGAGGGTTTAATCCTCAGAGGAATTTCAAAGAGAATAAAAGGAGCTGAGCTAATGCACGTCAATTTGCTCCAATAAAATTTGTTCATCTGGTAGATCACTCTATCCACAAGACAGTGCATAAGGAGAGAGAGGAACTCAGAGTGTGTTCAGGGAAGTTTCTACTTCATGGCAAAAAGAATAGTGGGATGTATGAAATATGGAGAAATGGGAAAGAAGGAGGCCCATAAAAGAGCTCAGCCATGACTAGCTTACCAAATAATTTTCCTAAACTTAAGGCATATACTAACCTCATATGGTAAAGGCAAAGGTGAACCAAAGGCCAAAATTTAGAGAAAATATACAATAACTGCTATATTGGTGAATATAATTTAAAGAATCAGAAAATCTGGGGTATCATTTGGGATACAACTTTATTTTTGATTTTATAATATCATTTAAGTAGAACTTTGTTGGCTTTCTCTTTTTTTTATGGTTATGTATTGGTCTTGAATTAGACATAATAGAAGTACCATAACATCTTCCATTTGTGCATCTGGCTCCACTGTGGATGACTGAATTTAGATGGAGCTTCAGTGTGATGGAATCAGAAAGCAAGGGTCAATAGTAGTTACACAATTTGTGCATTTGAGATAAAACTAATCAGAATTCAAAATTCAGCTGATCATTAGAGACCTAAGAGGAGTGTCAATGAACAAAGCAAGGAAAATTAGGAAGTACATATTAATACACAAGGGAAAGGACAATGCTATCTACCATTGTAGAAATATTTTTTGAATATGCACAGCCCAATACTTCTGTAGATCCTGGTGGAAAAATTTCACTGGTCCAATATTTAGTTTTAAAATTCTCATGTAGATTTTTATTGACAGGCATCATCATATGTGCTCTGTGTATTGGCTCTTTTAATTATTATAAAATCTTTACGAGATAAGTACTATTGTTGTCACCATATTACAGATGAGAAAGCATAATAAGCGGTAGACCTGGAATTAAAGCCCAGACAGCTTGGTCCTAGGGAATGTGCTATGCTATGTTAGGCAAGCTCTTTCAAAAGGAATAACAACAATCCAAAAAATCCATAAAGAGGAGAAAAGATTAGACAATTATATATTTTCTCAACTATGTATGTAACTATATAACCAAGAAAGTTACTACACTCTTGAGATAATTCTGGCACACCCATATTCACAAACCTTTTGAGTGGGAATAAAATAGAAACTAATATAACACCATAGGGAATAAGGATCATTTCCAATTTAAAATATCTTACAAATGAGATCTCCCATTTAACACAGTATCTAAACAGTAGTGTCTCATATAGCACTCCAAAGCTACCACTAAATTTCTAATGCAGATACTACTCTTACATTTTAAAGGCAAAGGTGGACCAAAGGCCAAAGCCCAGAGAAAATTTACAGTTAACTCCTACGTTAATGAAGATAGTTAATCTTAATTTTAGTCTATTTTGTCTCTGTTATTTACTGCAAGATGCAGAAAATCTCTGAATTTTAAAAAGTAAAAAAATAAATAAGTAACCAAGGCATTACCTAACTGTCATGGCTAAATTGTGTCTTCCCTAAATTCATAATTGATCCTAACCCCAGGTACTTCAGAATATAACTGTATTTGGAGATTGGGCCTTCAAAGATACAATTAAGTTAAAATAAGGCTGTTGGGGTGAGCTCTTATCCAATGTGACTGTTGTCCTTCTAAGAAGAGGAAATTTGGACACCCAAATAGGCACCAGGAATGTGCAAACTAAGTGTCCCTCAACAGATGAATGGATAAAGAAAATGGGATATATATATATGTATATATTCAATGACATATTTCTCAGACATAAAAAATGAGTCTACCTTTGGCAGCAACACGGATGGACCTAGAGGATATTATGTAGTGAAATAAGTCAGAGAGAGATAGACAATTAGTGTATGTTATCACTTACATGTGGAAACTAAAAAATAAAACAGACTAATTAAACCGACACACAGGTGTAGAGATCAGACAGGTCGTTACCAATGAGTAGAGCAATAGTGGGAAAAGTGGGGTGGGGATAGTGGATTGAGAGGTACAAACTACTATGTATAAAAAGGACAGCCTACAGGGATGTATTGTACAGTGCAGGGAAATATAGCCATTATTTTTGGTGACTTTAAATGTAGTGTAATCCCTTTATTTTTGGTGACTTTAAATGTAGTGTAATCTATACAAATTTTGAGTTACTGTGTTGTACACCTGAAAGTAATGTGATGTAAATCAACTCTTTAATAATTTTTTAATTTAATAAAATAAGTAGGGCTTCCCTGGTGGCACAGTGGTTGAGAGTCCGCCTGCCGATGCAGGGGACAGGGTTCGTGCCCCGGTCCGGGAAGATCCCACATGCCGCGGGGCGGCTGCGCCCGTGAGCTATGGCCGCTGAGCCTGCTCGTCCGGAGCCTGTTGCTCCGCAACGGGAGAGGCCACAACAGTGGGAGGCCCGCGTACCACAAAAAAAATAATAATAAATAAAATAAAATAAAATAAGTAGATTTATTCAATTGATCAGTTCCTTGCATTATTTGAAATTCTTTATCATGGCAAGCAAAATCTCCCTGATATTCCAGAACTCTAAACTTAGAATGATTTGTGATGGTACTGTTTTTTTTTAGAGTTCTCAATTTTGGGATTACATATAAAATATCATTAGGTATTAAAATAAATATGTCCCAGAAAAATATCTGATCCATAACATTAGGTTTTTTAACTCTTTTTGTAAGATTTATAACCATTAGAATAATTATTTGTGCTTTCTCCATTTTAACTGTTTAACAGAAACTACATGTTAAATTAGTGATTATAAATTAAGAGATTTATTCAAAATATTTTAATATAAATTATTTGAAGGTGAAAGTGTTTGATAACTTCACAGAAGTTATAGATCATTCTCTAATGTGTACTCTATGAGTATAATAATATCCAGATTCCTATTCTCTTCAATCTACCACTTGAGGTAGGCAGAATTCTAAGATGATCCCTACTGACGTTTGCCCTTGTATAAATCCCCCCTTTCTCTGTGTAAGGAACCTGTGAATATGAGACATCAATTCCTAGATTTTGGTAAATTGTATGGCAAATGGGAAATTATAGTGTGTGGCCTAGTAAAATCACATGAGCCCTTTAAAAGGAGGGTTTTCTCTGGCTGGCAGCAGAAGAGGAATTCAAAGATTTGAAACACAGTAGGATTTGATCTGCTCATGTGGTTTGAAAATGAAGGGGGCACATGGAAAGGAATGAGAGTAGGATCTAGGAGAGGAGAACAATCCCTGGTTGACAGGTAGCATACCTGAGGCCCATGACCACAGAGAAATTAATTCTGTCAGCCACAAGAGAGCTTGAAAGAAAATCCCCATGTGAACTGCAGCCCTAGCCAGTAAGGGAGTTCATCCCAGTGAGATCCTGAGCAGAGGATCTGGCCAAGATATGCCACATTCCTGAAGTACAGGAAATGTGAGCTTAACAAATTATGGTGATTTAAGTTTGTGGTAATTTGTTACATAGCACTAGAAAATCAATCCATCCCTAGAGGACTTCTCAGAAAATAATATATCTGATTCCTTGAAGTCATTTCCCATCTACAGTAGAGTTAAGAGCACGGTACTAGTTCAGCAGGAATGTTGAATAAAAGGAAAGTAGTCAGAAAGAGAGGAAATTTAAAGATAGAATGGAGTGACAGCAATAAGATTATCCTTTAATTTGGTAGGCAAATTAATTTTTCAAGACCTTGCTACAGAGGTAAAAGATGAATCATCTTAAATACAGGCATCATGAATTTCAGAAGATCTTCTAAAGAGGAAAGTGTTCCAACTCCTGATTGTATAACTTTTAACATTTCCTGCAATGACCACAACCTCTTGGATTTAGTAACAATAAAAATTAGTATAAGATGTACAGGGTTAGCATTTATCAGTATGGATTTCTCAGTTATGATTTGCAACACTTGACCTTCGTACACATAATTTTCTATTTTATGTCACAGATCTAGGAAAATAAACCTTAGTATCTGTAAACACAAGAAGTGTTTTTTGTTTTTTTTTAAAAACACAAGCAAACAAAAAAGCACAGCCCAGTGAGAATTACTCCTTCAAATCTGAGGGTCACAGAGTGCAGCCAGGAATCAAGCACAGTGCATGGTGTATATTTTTGCAAAATGTGTAGTGTGATAGACAGGCTATTTGACAAATCTCCATTACACAGTTGGCAAGAGCATAATGTGACATGTATTTTTCAGTGAATGTAAAAATAAACACTTTAAAATAAACTGACGATGTTGCCAGGAACAGCCATGATTATTCTACTTGGTTAGGAAATAAATTTATGTCAGAATTTGCACACCATTAGTGGGAAGAAATTTAGCGGATAATGAATCTACAGTTATGATTATATGAAGTTGGATCTGATTTATAAAGCTTTTCGTGACAGAAAATCCTTTAAGAAATCCCTAGTTCTTTGAATATGTAACAAAAACACACACAAAAAAATCTTTAAAATCATATGAGAAGAAATTAATCATTTTGATCAGTTAATACATGGTTACTGTTGAAAGAACAGTACTTAAAGAAAAATGACACTTTAACAAGTCTGTATTTCTAAATATTTTCAAAATGGCCAAAATTACCAAGTAGATTTGAAGAAAGCATATTTAGGGACTAATAGATTCATCAAATAAATGGTCAGTGTGTATTTATAACCCCCCAAAGTAATATCCAAAATATCAAAACACAAGTAATCTTTACTTTAGCAATTAGAAAATATTTCACTTTCAGTGATAGACATTTTAAAATAATTCAAGACCAATTGAATGTAAATAATGATTTATAGTTTGAAGAATAAAGAACTAAGATATTCTAATTCATAGGAGATAATTAATATAATTTGGAAGATCTAATATATTTATAGTTCTCCAAATTGTAGTATAAAATATTTATATATAGGAAGAACACAGAATATATTAATAGTATACAGGCAGTTAGTAATGTTAGAGTGAAATAGCTAACTTTAAAGATATGGTAAAGAAATATGTGTGCATCAAAACTGGCTTCACTGTAGAGATGTGAAATAGATATTTTTTTTTCTTTTCAAGGAAAAAATGAATAGATATTAGGAAAACAAGAATGCCTATCTTAATATTTTATATTTCTAGATTTATAAATACATGTATATAAATTAATATATATTTATATTATTCTCTTACTATTAAAGGTACTAAAACCAGAATTACAAATAGATACAAATGAGTCTTTTAAAATATTTCACCTTCTGAGTTTTGCTCCATAATGTACTGACTTCCATATAAGTGAATTAAATACTATTGCCAACATTATGTTCGTAGAATTAAAAAATATACTAGGTATTATTTATTTCTATTTTTCAAGTGTCCAAGGTAATGATACAGCTGGTGATGTTCAGCTTTTGATTTTTGTTTTGTTTTCCATTTCTTTGCATGTTTATTCTTTCTTTTTGTTTAAGGAAGAATATATAATGGCTTTATGTTAATGACAATCAGACATTTACTCACAAAGTTTGAACATTAAGAAACAACATGCTTCAGATAGAAATATTGGTTATAAGCAGCCTGCTTGAGTATGTTAGAAACAACGAATGTGTGCTTGTCAGACTAATAAACATTCTAAGGCCACCAAAAAAAGACTAACAAGGTATGAGAAGCTCTTGGAAGATTGACTATAACACTGAAGCACTAAATAAAATGACTGTATAAACTCACTATCACAGTGCCTGATGCATAGTAGATACACAAAAAAGTATTACTTTCTTATTCCATTCTAACGGGCTTGAATCTATACGTTCCTCAACTTGTCTACTGAATGTGCAGTAAGAGAGTTATGTGAAATTTAGTGCAAGGCACTAAAAGAGATTCAGGCACTTGATATTATCACATATCCTGAGAACTTGGAATGCTTAATAGTCATTCCTCTGTACAGGATAAAAATAAAATTCTCAGGAAGACAAATAAATTGTCTTATTATTCTTTGCAGTTTCAAACTTAAACTTGATTTTTTTCAGATTCTTCTACCTACATTATTTTATTTTTATTCTAGTATAGCTGCTGAAAAAGCCAGAATGTTCAATTATCAATCCTATCAGTATTAAATTTCATGCTCTTTATTCTCTTTTTTGTAAAAAAGAAACAACATCGATATATTAGGCAAAATAAAATCTGTTTCTTGAATAGGCAAATGAAACATTTAGATTCCCCAAACAGGAAGACTTCTTATCTTACATATAATTTAAAATTTAAAAATTCTATTCAAAGTGATATATTGGAGATATGGATTTTATTTTAAATCTCAAAAAAGCTTCTTAATTCTTCCCCTATAAATAGAACATATTTAGAGTTGGTGGGTGGTATATTTTTCCTGCAAGATAGGGCGACTTTCTCCATCAAAGCAGAGCTTTATACTTGGCAGCAGAAATAAAGAGAAGAGCAATGACTTTTGCAAACAGGCTTGTTTGAACTCAAGATTACTAGAAAAAGCCACAGAATATCCACAAAAGGCAACCTTTACTGACATTAATTATTATCTGTATATGTGTATATGGAAGAGAGAGAAAAAGAGACTCCAACATGTCTTTAAGTGATTTCCTTCCAAGGAGGGGTGGGGGTGGATGCCCTCTCACTTCTTCAGAATGTTCACCTATATCTGGAGGATGTGATAGAACCATGACTGAAATTCAGTAACAGTTCAATTTTCAGGTTCAAGTAAACTATTCATTAAACAATTTCATTAGATAAAACTCACTTTTAGGGCTTCCCTGGTGGCGCAGTGGTGAGAATCTGCCTGCCAATGCAGGGGACACAGGTTCAAGCCCTGGTCTGGGAAGATCCCACATGCCAAGGAGCAACTAGGCCCGTGAGCCACAACTACTGAGCCTGCGTGTCTGGAGCCTGTGCTCCGCAGCAAGAGAGGCCGCGATAGTGAGAGGCCCGCTCACCGCGATGAAGAGTGGCCCCTGCTTGCCGCAACTAGGGAAAGCCCTCGCACAGAAACGAAGACCCAACACAGCAAAAATATATAAATTAATTAATAAACTCCTACCCCCAACATCTTCTTTAAAAAAAAAAAAAGAAACTCACTCTTATGTCAAATATAGATTTATCAAGATGTATTGCAGAAAAATAACAAAATAAAAATTGCTTTCTAAGATCTAAATGTGAGTGGGTTTAAAAAAATACTCAAAGAACCAAGATATAAAGTAACACGTTATTGCTAATTTGGGGTTGAAAAGGAACTTCCCTTTGTTTTTCTCAATTATAACTGAAATTAAGCTGTACCCAAGTGTTATTTTTCTGAATTTGGATTCTGTAACAGTAACTCAGTATGCCCTAAAGTACTAACATCATTGCCTTAGTCCCTGCTAGCTGGAAGAGAGAAAGTTATGTAAGGCCTGCATTTTGTATACAATGAGTTCTAAAAGCATATGAATGGCATGTCACACAATTTTCATGGTGTCTTTAAATTTAACTAATGCTACTGAAAGTTGACATCTGACTGTAAAGGTTAGCTTCTCTTCTCGCTGGCTTTCTTCTCATGAAGCAGCTTTCCCCAAACATGCCTCATTTTCATTTGCTTTGTCAAGTGGAAAAAAAACCAAAATTTTAAAAAACAGCCTTTTTCTTTTTCCTTGTGATAAATAACAAACTCTTTTCAAGTGGAAAGACTGAGATTGGGTACACAGAATACATTACTGTGTCAATAAGACACTATCAATTCTGGAGGCAATAGCCCTTAAACTACATGGGGTAAAACAATTCTGCAAGGTAAATTTAACATTACTCGAAGGTAATATAAGATATTTGGATAAAATAAGGGAGCAGAGCCACAAGTTTTAGAAACTGTATACAGAATGGCATGTACAATGTCACAAAACAACATAAGAACCAAACCCCCAAATTGGTTAAATGATTAATTGTATGCATTTTGTGATCCACTGAGACATAATAGTTGTCTTTTGGAAAGTCGAAAGTTGCTTAATTCATTTAATCGTAGCTATTTAAAATACTTCCTCAGTAATTTTTAACATGTATGCAACAATATGTAAGTAGAAGAAAACCCCCATCTCCCTCTCTTAGAATAAACCTTTTTATATTTCTCTGGGTATCTTGCCTGTATGCATATAAAATTATTGCTTTAGATAATTTATTTTCATATACATTCTCAATGAACATTTAAAAAAACTTTATTAAATGATAAAAAAATTTTAAATAACGTTTTTCAACATTCATTCCTTGGCTATTTGTAACCAATTACTTATTTTTAAATATATGAATGGATTGCTTAAACGATTTACCCAACCCTAGTGACTCACATTCTTTTTTTTTTGAATTTTATTTTATTTTATTTTTTTATACATCAGGTTCTTATTATCTATTTTATACGTATTAGTGTATATATGTCAATCCCAATCTCCCAGTTCATCCCAGTGACTCAAATTCTTGATAATTTTCCTGTTCAATGGAAAAGCTATAACATTAGGCTGTAAAACTGTAATAGTAAATCAGTCACAACACAGATTTTTCTTATCTGTATACTAATAATACTTAAATTTATATCTTGATTCATAGACTCATTCTAAAACATCCTCGAAAATGCACCTGCCAACTTCACATTCTCAAAATGAAAGATGCCTATTTACATCTCAGTGTTAATACATTCAAACCGGAATTCATTTTACCACCCTGCCCCACAGATTTATTATCCCCCATATCCTCCCCACTTGGATACTTAGCACCTCCAAATCAAAATCTGCAAAGAGCCCCTTGATTCCTCTTAGGTGTTCTTCTCCATATTTAATCTAGTGTTCTTTTTTCTATTTATCTAGTAATACTTTGTAATACAGTGATTTAAATGAATGTATATACATGTAGATTTTCAATGCTTGGTTTTAAAGGTTATAGAGAAGGAAATGATACCTTATCAAATTACGCTGATCTTAAAGGAATAAGTTTATCTTGAGCTGCATGAACTATATTACAATATTCCATTTTCAGTTACAATGTTCACTTTTTAAAAATTCAGCTCATAAATTTTCATCTTAACTAATATCAATCAGTTGCTTTTAAAACCTAATAAATGTATATTATAATAATTTTGATTATATTTTCAAATTCCACTGAAACTCTTCATATGGAAAATGATTTAAAAGGTTAGAACATTCCTTTCCAAAGGTGTATAAAGTGTCATGAGAATTCTGTAGGTGAGATATTTATATTATATTTGTAGCTGAATCACATTGTGTGATTAACAGAGAGATGATAAAGAACCAAGATAAAGAATAAAGTAACACTGGGCTTCCCTGGTGGTGCAGTGGTTGAGAATCTGCCTGCCAATGCAGGGGCCACGGGTTCGAGCCCTGGTCTGGGAAGATCCCACATGCCACGGATCAACTAGGCCTGTGAGCCACAACTACTGAGCCTGTGCTCCACAACAAGAGAGGCCGCGACAGTGAGAGACACGCGCACTGCGATGAAGAGTGGCCCCCACTCGCCGCAACTAGAGAAAGCCCTCGCAAAGGAACGAAGACCCAACACAGCCAAAAATTAATTAATTAATTAATTTTAAAAAAAGAATAAAGTAACACTGATTTTAGATAGAGAACACAAAAACATAGCTGCAATGAGATGAACACCACACAAGCGCATCCCAATCTGAGGAGCAAGTTTTGTTGGCACTTCAAGGCACTTCTTGTTACTGTTGCTCATTCCACCTCCTGATAGAGATGAAGACCTTATGAGCTCCCCTCAGGCTCCTCCATCCTCTTCTTGAAAGATGCCACATGCAAGTTCCTGGAAATAACTCAAACACATCCCTCCCAGCATGGAGTATGAATCAAAGGTTAATTTCTTGTTGGTTCTTAGTAGGCTTTAGGAATACATGAGTCTCTTCTCGGTGCTGGAAAGTTTTCCAAATAACTGTTTTCAAATTTTTTTTAATTTATGTCTTCACAAAACAAGGGTTATTTTAGAAGCAGTTTCTTGGAACACTTTAATTGCATCTGTTTGTTTTTCAAAATTATATGCTTGGCGACATAATTCTGACATCTTATCATTCTAGCAAAGATGAACAGATTTTAGAATATGCCTTTCCATAAAATATGTAACTGATATGTAATTTTGTCAAATTTTTGAATGAACTATGATCATCTCCTGTAGCTCTTTGTAATAATTTTCTGCATTGGCTAGGTTATGGATAATTCAGAGTATGTATTGCACATGTAACTTTCTCTCTATGATCATACTTCAGAATTTTTAAATTAAAATTCAAGTCAAAATAACTACTGTTTGAAAGGTAACACAAAAGTAACAGTTTATTATAAAACAAATATTTTTAACAAATATTTTTAACTGATGTATCACTTAAAGTATTTTAGTGTTGAAACATTTCATTATTCAAAAACAGTCTAATGCTTTTAAAATAATAAATTAATAAAATGCTTACTCTCATACAAATATAGCATGAACACGTCAGCATTTTTATTTAACTCATTAGCTATTGAGAGAGACAATGTTACAGCTGGTTCATGGGAGAATTCAGAGTGCCAAACATACATAGGCAGGAATGATGCCATAAATTTACAAATAGAAGTAAAACTGGCAAAGCCATCAACATACATAGAGCAATAAGCGCTTATGTTACAAGTGACACCATTTGCATTTCTCAGGACAAGAATAATTTTCATTGCTATGTTTTTTACTTACAATTTATAGATTGTAAATAGGTCACAGACAAGAAAAGTCAGAGATAACCTGAGAGAGTTCAACGATATACTCTGTAACTTTGTCAATTTCAGAGTTTTCACACTGTTTCCTGACTAGCAAATAGCAAAAATTGATATATTTTAGGAATATCTGTATTTTCCAACAATTCCATAAAAAACGTTTCATGTGCTATATTTCCCAAAGTTTTTATCAATTCTGTTCTTGTGTGGGCAACTTCCAGATTTGGGTTATTAATATCACTACTATCAAACTTTTGTGCCTGTATTTGATTCACATATATATAAAATTTTGTTGGATATATATCTAGAATTAGGACTGCTGGGAAATTTGTATGTATGCATGTGTTTAGCTATAGTAGATATTGCCCAATAGTTTTTCAAAGTAGTTGCATTAACTTAGTAATCACCACAGTAGTATATGAGAATTTCAATTTTTCCACAGTTCGCCAACACTTGATATTGTCTTTTGCATTTTAAGTATTTTTTTGTGTGTATATTAATTTTTAAGCTATTTTTAGGAGGGCATTTGGATAGTTTTTAAGTTAATTTTCTTTGGTTTTCCAGGCTTGTGTTCATATTACCTACAAATAATTATGATTGTTTACTTCCATCTTTTCAATTCTTATAAAATTTCCTTCTTTCTCTTTTCTAAGTTAGCTTGCATCTCCAGAAAATGTTTAAGAAGAGTAATTAAATGCTTGTTGCAACTTTATGAGAAATGCTTCCACACTTTTCTTTTCTTATACACATCTATAAATATATACTTATATATATCATATGGTGTATCATATTTCTGTATATAATCTTCAGAATATTGAGTAAATGTAGTTTAATTTCTCCATTATATAGTATTTTTAACTCAAGTGCACACAAACTTTATTGCATGACTTTCACCCAATGAAAAGTTGTTTATAAATTTTTTCTTGAATATTAACATTGGAATTATATTTTGTGTGTTATTCTTTAAATGTAGGGCTAGGTTATGTTTACTAATATTTTCTTGTGATATTGCATATATTTAATCAATTGCTAAGATTTTCTTGTGATGTTGCATACATTTAATCAATCAATTAGCCTTTCGTAATCTTTTTGTTCAACTTGACTTTTAATAAAATTTCAATCTTATACTAGACTCGTGGAAAGGAATTTGGAAGTTAGTCTTCTTTTCCTATGCTTTAGAATAAAGTCAAAATACATTTGCATTGACTATTACAAATTTTTATTATGGTATAGAAGCAACAGCAATAATTTTGGGTTTTCAAGTACTAAAAATTTTTTCTTAAATATATAGCAGGAGAGGCATAAATACTTCCATAATATTAATGAATAAACCAGAGCAAAGAACTGAATTTCTCTATATCCTTGTTTCTTGGATGATTTAAAAGAATGAAATTAGTTTTTCTGCCATTTCAAATCCCCAGAATCCTTTAATTTCATTGCATACTCTACCTTACCTTATGCTCTCTCTGACTTCTAATTTTATCTGCTATTTATTTTATATGTCATTTTATTTATTGAGTGTGCTTGACTACTATATTTAACTGTCCATTTCTTTCTTTGCCACTCTTCTAGGTAGCCTATTGGAATTTTTAAAAAATGACAGTGTGAAATTCTATTTAAATATCGTGGTTAACACAGGTTATTAACTAACTTTAGGTGATATATTTTCTATCTTTTCATCTTTTGTAAATGGTTTTGATGCTAATGTAATTGTCTTTAATTTTACATCTACCCTGTTGGGTTTTTTGGCTGAGCCTGTGAAATTGACATAAGACAGATTAACAGGAGAAAAGTATAAAAATTTATTTAATTTTAGTTTTGTGTGACACAGGAGTCTTCATAAGAAATAAAGACTCAAATAAATGGAAAAACCTAAATGCTTCTATATACTAGACTGAACAAAGAGAGGCAATTTTGGAAACGTAACTGAACTATGTTAGGAAGGTAAAGGAAGGTAAGAAAAATTTTGACAGAGTCTTTTTTTAATAGAATTCTCTCTGCCATGACTCCACATAGAAGAATGTTTTTTTCTGGTACGGGGAGGGCATCTTTTTTTTTTCTTTTTTTTTTTTCGCTATACGCGGGCCTCTCACTGCTGTGGCCTCTCCCGTTGCGGAGCACAGGCTCCGGACACGCGGGCTCAGCGGCCATGGCTCACGGGCCCAGCCACTCCGCGGCATGTGGGATCTTCCCGGACCGGGGCACGAACCCGTATCCCCTGCATCGGCAGGCGGACTCTCAACCACTGCGCCACCAGGGAAGCCCAGGGGAGGGCATCTTTTACATGGAATTTTTACCCTTGTTATCAGGAATAAAAAGGATCATTAGAATGTCCTTCTTGCATCTGCTGTTTTTCACGTGCCTTAGCTCAAAATAATCCTTCTAATAACATGGAATGTTTTGGAATAGCATATTCTGCCACCCTTCAGTGTCACTTTTTATATTTTCAAAATGATGTATAATCCTGTTTAACTGTTTAATGTATACCTATTTTTTTCAAACCCAGTTTAAGTATGACATCCACTTAAAAACCTTTCTTAATCTTTAATTTTCTCTATACTAACATGCTTTGTCCCTATTTTAGAAAAGCATCAATAACACTGTTTCAGTTTTGTTGAATTACATGACTAAAATTTCTCATTGGAATATAAAATTCTTTGAGACAAATCATGGGTTGTGCCTCTCGTCAACTCCAATTTTTAGTATTTTTTTTTCTTTAGAAGCCTTTCAATAAATATTTGTTAATTAAGAATGTTTCTGGGGCTTCCCTGGTGGCGCAGTGGTTGAGAGTCCGCCTGCCGATGCAGGGGACGCGGGTTCATGCCCCGATCCGGGAGGATCCCACGTGCCGCGGAGCGGCTGGGCCCGTGAGCCATGGCCGCTGGGCCTGCGCGTCCGTACCGCAAAAAAAAAAAAAAAAAAAAAAAAGAATGTTTCTGAGAGTTTTTACACATTTACTAGCCTCATCACAATCCTTCTGCAGTATTGGATCTTAACCTAGAATCTTAGACTGAGGAAACATACGAAACTTTGGAAAGTCCATGAGCCAATGTTTGGAAAATAAAGCCTGCATCTGATAATCTCTTTTCATGTCTCTGGGAAAGGAATCCATAACTGAAATATTTTGAGGGATCAGCCTGTATTTTCAAAGGCCTTCTTATGTGGAAATTCCTTTCAAGAAATTAACTGTTGAGGATAGTTTTTTCTCCATGACAAACATAAATGTAGGATTATCATTGAGATCTACTGTGATTGTATAAATGGGTCTATATTCTCCAATAAGAGTTCTTTGGAAATCATATGCTAGTATTATATGAAAGAAAAAAGTAAATTTAATTATACAAAACAGATATAGTCTGTTCTGTTCCAGTGCATATTTCTCTAATTAGTTCATCTGCAAATGGAAAATAATTATTTAATATAATGTGGAAGTCTCAATGAAGAGTGCATATTACCTTGTTGCATCACCAAAAAAACAATTTAGGCAAGGGGAGACAATACAGAGTAGAATTCTCATTTACCCCATGATCTTCCTTTTGGTTCGGCCTGACTTCATGCTCTCCCTTGGAAGAGCTTATTCTCAGTTTTCTCTGATACTTTCAGGGTGGAATCAAATACAAAACAAAGAGCTGGAGCCCTTCATCTCTGGTGTCCCTCCAATTCACACAGAGTTTTTAACTACATCTTCACTTACAACTTCTGAATGTGATTGCCTTCTGCCTTTGTTTATGAAACTCAGCTGTTCCATGCTTTTCTTACGTTCCATCAAATGGCCATCACCTATTTCCTCTGTAAAACCCAATATTTACTATAGTATTTTTAAAAATTTGTTAGAAATTTTAATGTGTTAGATTTTTATTTGCAGTTTTTCGTGTGTCTATTCTGGTTAATAAGTGTGATTGGCTCCATTCCTATTTTTATTCACAGGTATATTTTTTACTGAAAAATATTTTCCACAAATACATATATAGTGTTCAAATAAGAATATCTCTCTTTAAATAATGTTAATATGTTTGATTTTAAAGCTGTGGAACAGGGCTTCCCTGGTGGCGCTGTGGTTGAGAGTCCGCCTGCCGATGCAGGGGACACGGGTTCGTGCCCGGGTCCGGGAAGATCCCACGTGCCACGGAGCGGCTGGGCCCGTGAGCCATGGCTGCTAAGCCTGCACGTCCGGAGCCTGTGCTCCGCAACGGGAGAGGCCACGACAGTGAGAGGCCCGCGTACAAAGCTGTGGAACAAATTTTACAAAGAAAATAGTTTCAGATTTTTACAGAGAGATATCATATATACACATTAATCCCTAACTTGATAATTTATTCAGAATAACAATTAATGGCCCCCCAAGTTTACTAAAGGTACATAAACTCACTTAATAGACAACAAATGCACTTGCCTTCTACTATTCCATATCTTAACTGTATGGCCATGACACAAGAGAGTTTAAGAATAATAGAGTAAAACTCTCAGAAAATTTGTTTCAATAGTTATAGAGCATTTACCCATCCTGTTTTATGTATCAAGGAAGGAAATTTTAATTTTACATGATTTATGCTTAATTAGAGATTTTATTTTATGACAATTTCAGGTCATGGATAGAGATTTTAAAAAGATATATGAAAGGCATATAAGAGCATGGCCACCAAATCAAATAGACCTTTAAAAACCAATTAGTTTTTCAAATATATACCAGATAGATGACGTAAACATTCATATGAAAGTCATAAGTAATAAAAGTAAAAAGAGAAAGTGATTGCTTTTCAACAAACCTTTAAAAAGAATAAAGCAAAACAGTCTCAAAGAAAATCCTGCAGCTTACAAAATGATTTGTCATTGCAATGATTAATTTCTAGTTTATAACAGGTTTTATTTTCACGCTTTTGCAGTAATACAATCATTTCATGCTCAATTTATACCAGTTACTCACAGAATCCTTTATAAAGCCAAGTTATATTTAATCTTATCTTTTGAGCTAATATCAGCATGACATTCTGTAAAACTGGAATATACTAATGCAATGTGCCAATAAAATATGGGCAAGAGCTGTTTTAGATCTCTAATGGAAGAAAAGATTATTTCTTTAACAACACACATAGATTTTGATATGTTCAGCTAGTATAGATCTACATTATCTAAGTTGATTTGAATCAATTCTCAAATTCTAGGGAGACATTAGGCTTTGCAAGTAAGCTTCATCCTTCTTTTTAGTGTATTTCATCACATGCCAGTTTTAAAGGGGAAAAATTAAAAACTATATAATGGAACAAAATTGGAGTTTGTGAGTGGATTGTAATAATTTTAGTAGGAAAATGAATTTGGTATATTATGAGTGTCTTGATTAATTAACAAAAGAGTATCTGTACCTCTTGAAAATCCAGGGCCAAAAGACACAAAGATTGAATTCTCTGTTGGCCCTTTCTTGGTGTTCTTCAGCTAATAAGGATTCTATGTTTATAGATCTCTAGTAATTATCTATAACATATTTTTTAAACAATGTTGGAATTGTTGTTACTTTTTCTCAAGTTAACAATGCTAGTTTTTTTGTTTCCATATTCCTAAAACTTTCAAACTAAATGGTACAAAATGACAAGTATTTGTAGGGTGAAAAATTAAGGAAAAAGTGAAAAAAATGATTATATAAAGTTTAGAGATAAAAATATATAATTTTTAAATGTCAAGATTGAGAATTACATTTGGAAAATATTTACTTTTTCCCAATGAGTTTTGGCAAATATAGACCGCATATGTAATTCATGGGTATTAGTTTGGTAAGTGTTCAATATGGATAAGTGCTGAAGCAACTGGACTTTCTTAGGCATAAAACAAAACAAAACCAGAAACAAACAAACAGAAAACCAATCCTATAATTCACACTATATATATATGAAAGTCAATTGAAAATGGATCATGGATTTAAATGTAAAATGTAAAGCTGTAAAACATTTAGAAGAAAACCTAGGACCATATACACATTTATTCAAAAGAATTCATTGATTTAAATATAAAATTATAAAACTTTTAGAACAAAATCTTAGACTTGACAACAGATGCATATCCCAGAGAAATGAAAAATTAAATTCACACAAAAAATCTTGCACATCAGTGAAACCAGCGCCTTAATTAAGAAACAATATTTCACCTCTACAGGATCCTTATTTGTAACTCTGTTCTCCCACAGTGAGAAATTTAGTTATTATCATTATTTGATTATTATACATTTATTTATTTCACCCATTCCACTATGTGTAAACAATGTCGCATCCCTTCTTTTGCCCTCCTTCTGTTCTTGGGTTCTGAATATCTATGCTCAGGCTCTGAAAATCCATACTGTGTTATCCCTATTAAATCTATTCCCTGCCCCTCATGAACACACTCTATGTCCCCCCGTCAACCCCACTTAGGCCCAACATCTCACACAGATACAGATGCCTCCATTTTCTTTTTACATAACTTCTAATTTTTCTGAAAGTAAAATAATTCTTTAAAACTATGAATGTAAATACAAGTAGAGCCTCTACCTCGAGCCTCAGAACACATATAAAACATAGTGCGTCCAATCCACAGCTTCTTTCTTTCAAATTAGGTTGTTTTCCTGCTATTAAAAAGAGAATAAAACAGCATCAGGACTGCAGCCCATGCAGAGCACTGCTACTCTCCTATATTCTCTAGGTGAACTCTAATCACCTATCTTAGCTACTGCTTTAGAAAATCATACTGCCAGTTACCACTACCATAATGTTCACACTCATGCTTTCTTTCTCATAGTTATCTGTGCTTTCTTTTTTCCTATCCGAGCATCCCTTGGTAAAAAAACAAACTCTCATTCTTAATTTTCCCCTCTACATTCTCTTCATTTTATTGTGATAATGACAAGTAGGCTCTTCCTCTCCTGCATACTCTTTTTGACTAAAATTTGAAAGTTGGAGTTTCAGATGCGCTTCATGACTTTACGTCTCTCCTCATCCATCTTTTGTAAAGTAGTCTTGCTTCTTTAAGGCACATGCCACCAGCTACAGCACCTTTCTTCACCTTCCCATTATTGTCAAATAAATTTCCTTCATGTATTGCAGGATTTGGAAACTATATTTTTTCTCCCTCTCTACTTAAATACTTGCCCACATTTTGCAGACTTCAAATTTCATATTGAATTTCCAACAATACACAGTTACTTAGTGACTGGTCAGTATCATATTTATCAAATGCCACCAGATATCCTTTCTCATACCTACACCTGTACTTCTTTTAATAATACGAGCCTCTATATCATTTCTGTACAATATTTTGTTGTCTTTGCATCCCATCTTTCTTCTTCTGTTACCCCCACCATACATCATATTTGGCCTATTGAGAATTTCACTTCTTAATTGGATGTCTTAATTTATTCTTTTTAAAATTTATCTACTCCACCTTTACTTGTCTTCAAGCTTATACCTTAGTTTCCCTCACACTTCTATTTATTTACTCCACTCTTTTTTTTTTTTTTTTTTTTTAGCTTTCCAGCTAGGCTACATGGTATATCACTCAAGCCCCTTCATCAAAAATTTCACCCATTTTCCTCATTGTACATGTTTTTAACTCATCTGGAAAAATTCCAATCCTGGGAAATTCCAACTGTGAATTTTCTCTGACGGTCTGCGGCCACTATATACTGCCACAGTAAATCATACAACCTTAAAGACTGTTGCCATCATAAAATTTAAAGTGTTCAACTTAATGTTTGCCCCCAATATTGTAGAACAACCTTCCATTTCCTTCATCAGCTTTCTCATTTTTTTCACAACACTACTTAAAAAGTTTCCAAACACTTTATACTTCTGACCCTGCAACCACTTTTCTAACACTCAGCAGATAAACTCGCTTTCAACTTACTGAGAAAATAGGCACAAATTTCCTGCCAATAGACCTACAAATTTACTTGTACTACCACTAGTAAATCTACTTTCTGTCACAGTTCTTCCATTCATGTGCTGCATGCCATCCTTATCCTAACAATTTAGGGAATTATAATTTTAATTGTACCATTTCCTTCATTTGTTTTAAATTACTACGTCTTACAAGGTAAGCATGATCACAAACTCAAATTGCTTTCCATTATAAGTAAATGCAATTCATGCTTCTGGATTAAATTCAAGATTGGAAAAAAAATGGTATAAAAGTCATTATTGAGACATTTAGGGAAGTTGGCATATCTCCTATATATCTGTTAATACTATTTTACTAGCACTAACTTTCCTGATTTTGTTTCGTCGTCTTTGTTTGTTGATTTGTTTTTAGATTGCAACACTTCTAGAAAGTGTTGATTTTGATAAAATCAAATGCTCTGTCATCTTCTCCACATGGATGAAGAAGTGTTACTGGGTAATTAGTTAGACCTGGGGCTGGCAGGCAAAATTCAGAAATTTGGTCCCTAATTCTGACTGTCTGAGAATAGGAAAGAGCTACTAAGTGTTCCTGAGTTTTGATTCCCTATGAGAAATTCTTCATTATCAAAGATGTCAGCTCTTTTCTCTTTCTTCATCCTTTTTTTTTTAAATTCTCTTTTTGTTTCATGTCATTATCATCTTCATCTATATTTAAGTAGATACTAATGTTGAATGTACTTCAGGGTTAATATTACCTTAATCATTTGAAAATTCTGTATGTTTATATAAATTTTTACTGTACTTTTAAATCCAAAGAATCTAATTTTTACTGTACGTTTAAAGTTGAAGAATCTTAGGAATCTACAACTTGATGAGATTAATTGATTTGCTTAAGATTATATATTTAGAAATCTGGGCCACATGAATTTGATAATTGCATTGTAGTTATTTAGGAGAATGTCATTTTTTTTAGGCAAAATACACTGAAATATTTATGGGTAAAGAGATGCTAATGATTGGTAAATCTGGATGAAGGATATAGAGATATTCTGAGTATTTTTATCATTCCTGTATACATTTCATATTATTTAAAAATGAAAACTAGAAAATTAGTTGCTCTTGACCCCAACTCTCTCCCTTTTCTTCATCATGGTCAGACTTAATAAAATGTTTGTCTATATTTGATACTTTACCATTTACTTACTTCTCATTGTACTTACTTCTCATTGTAATTGTTAATATAGTTTGCATCCCCAGGAGTCCATTGAAACTTAGCAATCATTTCCTTGTTGATGTAGATTGTTTCGATTTTTATCCAATCTGCAGGTTGATTATGAGAGCAGATCGAATAAGAAGAGGTAAAATCACAATTTTACAACTTTAGCCAAGGAAAGCATAGTTATTTAATTCTTTACATAGTACGATATAGTTGAAATCTGCATTGGTCAAGATTCTCCAGAGAAACAGAACCAATAGGAGAGAATCTATGGGGCAGGGTATCTGGCTGGTGACCAAGGAAAGAGTTGATGTTACAGTCTCAAGTCCAAAGCAGTCTGCAGGTAGAATTCCTTCTTTTTCAGGGACCAGTCTTTTTCTCTTAAGACCTTCAAGTTAAGGATGAGGATGAGGCCCATCCACATTATGAGGGTCATTTGCTTAATTTAGGGTTTACTGATTGAAATGTTAATCACCTCTAAAATATACCTTCACAGCAATGTTTAGACTGGTGCTTGACTAAACATTTGGGCACTAGCCAAGTTGACACATAAAATTAAGCATCATGGTTGTTAACGTCTGTATATTTTGTATAAAAATTATTTTATTTTAAGGTAGATTTGCAGGGATGAGAGTTACTTCAGTAAGTATTTGTACAATCATCCTATAAAGACTCCTGGCATTTCTTTTTTGAATCCTGTTATTTACAGTGTTGGATAAGCAGGCTGATAGTTCTTTATCATACTAAATTTGTGAGGATTATCATATTGCCATGATTACCAATACATATAATTTTACATCAGAGTTCAGTGAATGGGGAATTAGCAACTTTGCATTTGTCTGGTGGGGAAAAATTATATGTACTATGCAGTTTCAAGTAATATTGAAAATAAATCAAGTAGAATACCTTTTTCTTCTGTTTGATTCCCATTCATGAAATAAAAAATATCTCACTTTTCTGACTTAAATATTTTGTCCCTATCTCTGTCAGTTTGGGCTGATATCACAGGATACCATAAACTGGGTGTCTTGTAAACAATAGAATTTTTTTCTCATGATTCTGGAAGCTTGAAAGTCCATATTCAAGGCACCTGCATGGTTGGGTTCTGCTGAGATTCGTCTTCCAAGTTGAAGACTGCTGTCTTCTCCTTATATCCTAACGTGGCTGAAAAAGGACTAGAAAGCTCTCTGGGGTCTCTTTTATGAGGGCTCTAATCCCATTCATGAGGGCTCCATTCTCATGACATTATTACCTCCCAAAGGCCCCACCTCCTAAATACCATCACATTAAGGGTTAGGATTTCAACATATAAGTTTTGGGGGGACACAAACATCCAGTCCATAGCAGACCCTATTGAAATGTTAATAGGTTACCTGAGATGTATGTATAAATTTTAAAGGCATTCAAGTTATCATTGCATCTTTTTGGTGCATTTAAGTATATCAGATAACATTTTTATAGGCAGGAAAGCAAGAATCTTCAACCAGAACATTCTAACAATATGTAAGCAATGAACTTAGTTGGAAGAAATTGAACAATTTAACTAGGTTAAGATTATTTTTGAACTTAGCAGTAAAAAAAGGAAAATATATAATAGTAAGGGCTTTAAGATGTACAAAAACTTTGTGCTTTCTTTTTTTTATTAATATTTTATTACTATAATTGAAGTATTTAATTTCAGATGCTGATGCTATATGAGAGGTTAGTTGACTCAGACTCTGCACTTTATGAAATGTTACATAAAGATGGGTGCAAAAACTTTTAGTCTCAATAGCTATTTTTATGCTAAAATATATTTGCTCTATGTTGCCATTCTTTGGAATGCTTGTGCTTAGTATTTATAGTTTAAATAACTTGAATGTTTTAGTACTGAGTAAAAAAGTGCTGGTTTTTTAGTAGGTTTGAAATATAAAATAAATTTAGTGATTCTGTTTACATAACCATAATCTAATACTTCTAATTATTATTTATGTTTTTAAAAATTAACCCTTTTTGTCTAGCTTTATTTGATGTTTTTGAATAATTCATGTAGATGAATAGTTCTAGTATAACATAAGACTATCTGTGAATTTGGATGACTAGTATTCACCTATGCAAAAAATATTATTCTAGGCATTTATTGTGTGATATGGTTATAGTAAAGCTTGTTGCTGTTACTCTAGACAGCTAAAACTGATGAGATACTCCAAGCTGTTAGTCAAATCAATAAAAGCATCACAGAAACACTTCAATTAGGTTGCTCAGATAGGTATTTAATTTGCATGTAAATAGTTAGTGTTAGTTAATTAAATGTCAATACATACTTCAAGATGAATTATTGATATTTCTCTGTAGTTAACTGAGAAACATGTTGCAAGGATTTTGAAAGAGTTTTGTTTAGACATTGTCAACTGGATCTATTCAACACAAATGACTATTTATTTTTGATTTAGCTGACAATGAATCAAAAATCACACCTTCTATTTAATTTTAATCAAGTATCAACAGCAATTTAATATTATCATTGTGCAAACTAATGGTATATAATATAGTATTTAAATTAGTAGTAATATTAACATTTTTATTGCCTAATATAGTACATTATTCATTGATGATTTTCAAATGTTTATTATATATCCCAAAGAATAGGATTACTGTTTCCCTAATGGCATTTTTCAGTTAGCAAACATTATTTTAAAAACAAATGCTAACAGTTTCCATTTTATGAAGAGTTAAGATGTTCATTGTCTACTTGACTGGTTTAGACAGAAATCCTCAGACTATACAAATCAATGTTACAGAATTTAAATGTTGAAAACCAACTCTTCTCTAACATTTTTCTATTTTCTGAATGTAATTACCCTGTGTGCATTGGTCTTAAAACCTTTAATTGTAATAATATTAGAAAATCAATTCATAATTAAAATTTGAGATTTGCTAAGAAGTTTAAGATGTGAAGTTCACTGGTCTAGTTTAATTGTAAACCACTTCTTATTATGAATCTTCACAGTACTTATTTCTGCTTCTGTTAGAGAAGTTCCACTTTTTTTCCTTTGGATCTTTGTTAATGGGTGATCAATCAATGTCTGTACTTTGAAAGAATGAGTGAAATCTTTTTCTTTTCCAAACTTACATACTTCTGAGTATTTCTTTGGGGACAAAGCTTTCAGATACCTAATTATTGCCTCATGCTATCATTAATTAAGTCATTCAACAAATATTCATTGAGCACCAGTTATAGCAAAGGTTAGGGTTAGGGTTATGGCATCTATTGAAAACTAGAAATCGAAATTTGTAAATGCCAATATTTGTAAATATTGGACAAAACAATCAAATCAAATAAATGTTAAAACCCTGTCCAGGGGACAAAAAGATTGAAAAAAATTAAAAGTTCTTATCCTCTCTATTGCATTTCTCTGTCCCTGCTTTATGTATGTATGTAGATAGGTATATATGTCTGTCTCTATGTATTCATTTTTTAATGGAGACATTTCATTAATTCAAGAGTGTATCCTCAGAAATACAGATTCCAAAATTTTGTTACTTTCATTTTGCAACAACAATAGAAGCCTCACTTGTTCTAAGCATGGAGGGAGGAAATGCAGTTTGCTAGTAAAAATTTTATATTCCAAACTTCCTTGAGATATTTTAATCTTTAACATTTATTCAATATTTATCGGTGGTATCAAATATATGTAACTTTTTATTAAGTATACTGCAAGTAATAGAAAATGATAAAAAGTAATGGCCAGTATCCTATGGGATTTTTGAGACTTGTGTATATGGATTTGTGTGTGTGAGTATATGTAAGAGTGTGAACAAATATGTGAAAGTATTTGTGTGTTTGAGTTTGTGTGTATAAGAGTTTGTGTGGGGCTTCCCTGGTGGCGCAGTGGTTGAGAGTCTGCCTGCCGATGCAGGGGACACGGGTTCGTGCCCCGGTCTGGGAAGATCCCACATGCCGCGGAGCGGCTGGGCCCGTGAGCCATGGCCACTGAGCCTGCGCGTCCGGAGCCTGTGCTCTGCAACGGGAGAGACCACAGCAGTGAGAGGCCCGCGTACCGCCAAAAAAAAAAAAAAAAAAAAAGAGTTTGTGTGTGTTTGTATGTGTGTGTATAGGGGAGATGTTCATAATGAATGACTCTGGACTAGTCACCTACCCTTTTTAGTGGAGTGAGCCATCTATTACATGCAAATTAATCTTTGTATGGAAAACAATATACCACTGTTGGAATTAATTTAATAAGTAATTATGAGCAGAAGAACTTGTCCTTCTGTTTAAGCTTAAAGAGGTAAAAAAAGAGGTCAGAATTTAATAAAGGGTTAGTTTTTTGCAGAGTTCTTTAAAGCACCCTGTTTTTGTTTTCTTTTTGTCTTGTTGGGTTATTTTTGGTTTTGGGGGGGGTGGTTTTTTTTGGTTCATAGCAGGTTGTTTTCCATTCTCTCACGAATATAATGGGATTGTTTCCCTGAACACCTTCTGGCTGTTCTTCCTTACCTGCAGCCTCATCAACTGGTAAAGAAAAATAAAATTTGTTTTAAGTCTATAGCGGCTGGGTTGTTGGTAAATTGTTGATGATGGTTTAAGGAAAGAAAACTGAGTATAGCACAATGGAACAACACACTCAGATCTTTCTACAGGCAATGGATGAATAATGTGGCTATGAAAGCCATGCTTAAAATAATTACAAAAATATGAGTTTCTTAGAAACCAAAGTTTCTGAAGATCTGAGTGCTTTTGCACACTTATGTGGGAATATCTATTTTCATAAATTTTCCTAGAATATTTGAGGCAACCTTTTTGAAATCCTCTTTCACTATGCCCAGTCACTCCTATTCAGAAAATATTTTAACTTTTCAGAAAAAATTCAGGAAGACAGATAATCCTGGAATATATTCCTTAATACCACAGAAGGTCAAGGGAAGAGAACTTAACAAAAGTCAACTGATTGTGAAATCATAGAAAACATAGTTCTATTTTATAACTGCTGAATTTCTGAAACTACTTTAAAAGAAGAATCTATCATTTGAAAAGATATGTCAGTAGAGTCATAGCCAAACTTTATTCCTTTGAAACTTTTTCCTTTCCTAGTGTTTTCTTCTAGATAATAGAACTCAAAGCAAATATTTGCAGAATGTTCAAAGAGTGAGTAAATTTAGTGCAAAAATTAAGTAAAACCAGTTGTTTAGAATGTAGCAACCAAAGCAATTAATTTACCTAATTTAAAATTTCTCAAGAAGTCTGGGTGTAACAACAGCAACATGATGAAGTGTAAAGCTAGAGAACAAATAAACAGATGAGAATACATCAACTAAAAAGCTTTTGCACAGCAAAGGAAACCATCAGCAAAATGAAAAGACAATCTATTGACTGGGAGAATATATTTGTAAATGATGTATCTGATAAGCGGTTAATATTCAAATATATAAATAACTCATACAACTTAACAACCAAAAAAAAAACAACCTGGTTAAAAAATGTGCAGAGGAGTTGAATAGACATTTCTTCAAAGAAGAAATTAAGATGACCAACAGGCATGTGAAAAGTTGTTCAAAATTAAAAATTTTTAGAAAAATGCAAATCAAAACTACAATGAGATACTACATCATGCCTGTTAGAATGGCTGTTATCAAAAAGGCAAGCAACAACAAGTGCTGGGGAAGATGTAGAGAAAAGGGAACCCTTAATCACTGTTAGTAGAAAAGTGTATTGGTGCAGCCACTGTGGAGAACAGTTTGGTAATTCCTCAAAAAATTAACAATAGAGCTGCCATATGATTTAACTATCCCACTTTTGGGTATTTGTTCAAATACAAAAATGTGAATTCAAAAGATATACACACCCCTAGGTTCATTGCAGCATTATTTACAATAGCCAAGGTATGGAAGCATCCTAAGTATCCCTCAACAGATTAATGGATGAAGAAGATGTGGTATATATATACAAAGGAGTATCATTCGGCCATAAAAAATAATAAAATCATTTGTGACAAAATGTATAGACCTAGAGGGTATTATACTAAGTGAAATAAGCCAAAGACAAAGACAAATACTGAATGATTTCATTAATATGTAGAATATTAATACAAACACACACAAAAACAAAATAAGTGAGCAAACCAAACAAACACGTAGATACAGAGAACAGAGTACTGGTTACCAGAGGGAAAGGGGAGGGAAAAGGGGGACATGGGTAGTGAACCAACTCTGTGACAACAGATGGAAAGTAAATTTTTGGTAGTGATCACCCTGTACGGTATATAGAAAGAGAAATATAATTTTGTACACATGAGACTTATATAATGATATAAACAAATGTTAACTTGATAAAAAATAAATCTAGAATAAATAAATTCAAACTTGACATAACAAAATTATCTGTGCACTGAATGCAGAAAACATCTACATCTGCAGATAGTTTACTACTTAAAAAAATCTTATCTGTAATTATGTATGAGATTTTAAATCACAGTAAATAAAGGCATAAAAATATGCTTTTATATACACTTTTTTTCTGTATTTCCCCCATAATTTCCCCCTAATTGTAGCACAAATGCTCAGGAATTCATTAATCTGGACTCCTCATAGGGAGGCAAAATTACATTCTAGTAATTCAAAGGAAAGCTTTTTCATTTCCTTTATTTTGGAGGAAGGGAGAGAATGGGATAGATTATCATATACCCTTACCTGGTAACTTTTGGTACTATATTGATATTATTTTTTTTAATTTTCAGGTGCAATTTATATATGAAAAGATAAAATGCAGTTCCAGTTGTTCTATTTGGTGAATTTTGCCAATTCTACACAAATGTGTAACTAATGTGTAACTAAAGTCCCCTAGTGCTTGTTTCCAAACAATTCCCCCTTTATTCCAATCCAGGGAAAATCATTTTCTTATGTCTATTACCACCAGTCTGCTATACCTAATCAAGGACTCCATGAGTGGAATCACGTGGTTTGTTGGCTTCTTTCACTCATCTACATGTTGCATTTATCTGTAGTTTTTTCTGAGTTGTAGCTCACTGTATGAATGCTTTACAATATGTTTATCCACGTCCCAGTTCATGTATATATGGGTTGTTACCAATTTTTAGCTATTGTAGATAAGGCTGCTATGAATAATTATATACAGGTCTTTTTATAAATACAGGTTTTAGTCTTCTTGAGTAAATACTTAGGAGTCACATTGCTGTAACTGAATAATTATGTTTAATATTGTAAGAAACTTCCAAACTGTTTGCCATAGAGGCTGTACCAACTAACGTGGGAAAATTTCATTAGGGAAAAAAAGGTAGAGCAAGACAAGATAAATAATAAATGGCCAGGGATTAAAGACAGGTGACTCTCCTTAGTGAATTGTCCCCTGCAGATTATAAAGGTATGTGTGATGTGTGTGTGGGTGTGTGCGTGTGTATGTCTGTATGCTGTCTGCTGATATGGATATCTGAGTTATGCCATTTAATATATAAACCAATTGTGAAATACCATCTTCTAAAACTGCAAATATATTCAAATGGAGCATTAAATTTATAATATGCAACTGTAATTGATAGTCATTTAGAATGCAGACGATTTAAGATCTTGGAGCTTAGGCTGAATAAAACAAATTAGTGAGCATGATACAATGAAGAAATCCATAATTCAGTGTTTTTAATTTACATTATAATAATTTTCTGCAAAACTGTTGGACTATGATAAGAAAATATGTAATTCTTAATGTTACTGTGGAGAAAAGGTTTCCCATGAGTCAATATACATATATGACTGGCACTACAAATTTTAAAGTCCCTTAATTTTTATACAGCAATTGGACAAATATTTAACACTAAGAATTGAAAAAAGTGCTTTTCATCTTTACATTAAAAATAAATTAGTGACTCTGAATCTGTTCAAATTTAAGGACTGTAAGTATTTTATAAATACATATAAAGTATATATATTTTCATGTATTTATACTTTACTTACATGATTCAAATGTCTCAGATTTATTATATCTATAATATATGGCAGAACTGGGTTTTGAACTCAGGTATGCTGTCTCCAGAATAAAACTTCTTCAAAGAAAGCATTATTGGTAGAACTTAAATTGTTACAAAATCTTTCAAAATTGGTAAATGTCAAAATTGTCAAATTGGCAATGACTATTTAAATGCTTTTGCATATTTTTCAAAATATTGAGATATCAACATTGTTGGCAATATTATTGATATAGTGTTTCTTAAAATCAATTAGCAATATTTTGTTAAGACTTTAAGTTGTTCATGCCATTTGATGAATAATTTCAATTCCCTATGTAATTTTTTTTTTTTTTTTTTGCGGTACGCGTGCCTCTCACTGTTGTGGCCTCTCCCGTTGTGGAGCACAGGCTCCGGACGCACAGGCCCAGTGGCCATAGCTCACGGGCCTAGCTGCTCCGCGGCATGCGGGATCTTCCCGGACCGGGGCACGAACCCGTGTCCCCTGCATGGGCAGGCGGACTCTGAACCACTGCGCCACCAGGGAAGCCCCCTGTGTAATTTTTAATATAGAAATTTTTTAGAATACAGAGACAGCTCCTACCCAGAACTTAGGTTCAATGTAAAGAATAAAAATAGCTATTTTAATAATAGCTAATTATTACTCATAATTTTACCTGTTATAGTCTTCTTATATAATCCTTACAACAGTCGTAAGTGGCAGTATCATTATCACCACTTTTATACATGAAAGCTAAAACTTAGAGGCATTATGTAATTTAGTAGACTCAAAATTTTATTAAATCTTGGATCCAAATTTCAGACACAGCTGTATCTAACCAGATAAATACTTACTAATAGGGAAAATACTAACAATTGATTTGGGGGTTTTGTTTTTGTTTTTGTAATAATCATTGCTATGCTTCCATTTTCAAAAATATAAGAATATATGGCTCTTTCTAATATATGTTTCAAATATTTTCCTCAGTGAATTTATCATTACATTATATTTATGTTTTACATAGTCAATTTTACCTTTTTTGGTGAAAATATTGTAAAAAGTATGAACTAGGTGATCATAGATAAATGAAAATCATATATATATATGATTTATATATACATATTTATAATTGTATGTGAAAACCAAATATATATATTATACTTATGTAACATAGTTGTATGCATAAACATCAAAAAGGCTAAAAAGGCAGTCAATAAAATTTTCATGATGTTTTGAATCTCTTCTAAATTTGCATCATTTACAAATATAGTTCTTGTTTTCTTCCTTTCCAAATTATATATAGTGTGCATAATTTTAAAATCAGAAGAAAAATATTATGCATTTAGAGAATAAAACACTTTTGATAAAACATATAGAAAGAAACACTCAATTTAGATAAGTAAGCACTGATTCTTACAAGTTTATCCATTTATTTATGCTCTTCCAACATTTGTGTCTCTTAATATATATGCTTAAGTTCAAGCAGAGCAATAGACAGTAAAATCTTTAAGTGAGAAAAAGAGGTATGCATATTCACTCACAAATTGGATTTTTCCCTTAAAAATGAGCCCGAATTGCTGTTTTTAGTTGCTTTTCTAAAAATAAACTGTCAATTCATTTCTACTCTACTCAAGGAAGAAAGATTGAATTCAGAGAGGGTTAGCCTAATGTAATCCATCAAATATTTAATATTAATAGTAGCTCCAAGTAATACATCAACCTTAGTAATAATAAAATAGAACTAGAAGAAAAACAAATGGATAAGACTTTTTAAAAATTGTCTTTTCATGCTTAGAATGAATTAGTTTTCATGCCTTCAAAAGTGTATATTGACTATAATAGGTGAATATCATTGTAGTTTTACTTTTAGCATGCTGACATTTTTACTGTTGAAGAAAGATTTTACAACTATTTCTACAAAATTTTAATTAGAATATAGTTATTAGGTAGTAATAATTCCTGATAATTATTAAATAAAAATAACTAACTCCTTAAGAAATACAGAAAGACAAAAAGAAATGGCTATTTTAAGTACCACAAGTCATTATAAAAACTAGGAATGACTCTAAGGTTCTTAAACACTTCATTTCATCTTTACTGATGATATAGCATTTCAAAGTTAAAATAATAACATGATATTTCAAAATGTTTTATAACAGCATATGTATAAAGTATGCATTAAGCCTCTCTGAAAATATGGATTTTATTGTGGTAAAATTTCAGGGGCTCCTAATTGATATACCAGGGTTATCTCTAAATTCTAAACTCCTAAATGGGAGTTTCAAAGGCCTGTATTTTCAATACTCAATCCATATTCTGCCAATTGATTTCTGATCTTTAGCTTTTCCCTGGCATTCTCAATTGAAAATCAGTCTGCTTGGGATACAGTTGAGATGCTAGACTTAAAATGAAAATCAAAAAAAAAAGATTCAAGTTGAATTGGAGTCACAGCAAGAATGTTTGTGAATAAAAATCTTTGTTCCTCTGATACTACTATTCTGCATTAGGATTACATATTCTTCATAACCACTACTTCCGTGTTACAAAGCTAGCTATTTTAAACCCAAAATCTGTCAGAAAAATGCCTTGAAATGATGTCTTATACATATTTAATTGCTTTGATATTTATAGAAATACTTTGATTTTAATAAACATTTTTAGACTTAGAGGTCATAAATTTATCTAAAATAACTCTGCAGAATTTCAAAACTAATTAGCTACATTTTGATGATAGACCATGAATATTATAAGTGATAACACCTTTCCTGTATATATTTTCAATTATCATAAAATTTGTTATTAGTTAATAAATATGCTATTCAAATTTAAACTTAATGGTTACAGTTTAATTTGGGACAAGCACTATGAGATTTTCCATTCTTTAAGAGTACCTAGAGTTTCCCATGGGTAAGGTGGCATGCTATATTGAAGTTGGAGAAGTTAGAGAGAGTTCATGAAACTGTTGTTCCCCATCCTCTTTTCATTCTCTCTTGCTTCTCATCTTACCACATGAGGAGAGATCCTGATTTATTTAAAGACAGTGGACTGAAATGTAATTGCCCTAGAGACACTGAATCAGTCTTAAACCAGCATTATGGACTGGTAGATACTAAATACATGTCTCCAACTGAATCATAGTATCTTGAATCAGACATAAACAAACTTCTAGTGTTTATTCAGTTTATGTATCGAAAATGATTTGTAGTGTGTCAATAACTACCATGGGAGCCTTAGGAAAAATGAATGTGTAAACAAGAATTGACATGGCTTTCTTTCCGTCTCTCTCCAGCTGGTCTTTGGAGCCTACTATCTCCTTCTTAATCTAGAAATTGAGTGATTTCAGATGACATTCTCATTGTCCGTAGTCTACTACTTCACTCTGTTATATGTGTTCTCTAAGTGTGTGACATCAATCCCAGAGAGAAAGATTGCTTCTTGTTGAGGTTGAAAAATACCTTAAATTTTAAAGTGATTTGTAAACAAAAAACCCCAAAATATTTGTATCTAAAACTATTACTTACCAACTCAAAGCTGTAATCTCTGTTTGCCATCAATATCATATAGGCACTAAGCATACTGTTTTTATATGGTATGCTTAATGCCTATATTAGTAACAAATATATATTTTTTATATTATAATAAATATTTATATTAATTTAAACTAAAGTATGAATACAGTTTAATCCCTTCTGTTTGTATTAGCTGTTTGAAAGGAATGTTCTTTCATCCCAAAACAAGCTTATTTGATGGTTCTTTTCCCTCTATCTTTAAATAGTAGTGTTTTTCCAGGTTCCATTCTGGGGTCTTCTCTTATAATTCTACTGAAAGGGCTTAAATTATCATGTTTATTCTTGTGGTTAAATAATCTTCTATATTCCAATGACTTCTTCCGTCCACAAGGCTCTATTGAACTCTGGATCCATATATTCTACAAGCAACTAAACATTTTTACTCTGATTGATAAAGAAATTTTATACAAAAAGTAAAAGCTAATATAATTGGTTTTCCTCATTCCCAGTCCTTGTACAAACCCTTCTGCCCCATCTCCTAATTATAATAATTGAATTGCCTTGTAGTCCAAGACAGTAACTCTGGTATTATTCTTGATTCTTCCTTCTTCCTCTGGACCCATATCTTAATGGGAACCGTAAGATACTATTTCATATAAATGCAAACACCACACAAATCTAAGGAATTCTTTCCATACGCAGTACCATGGCCTTGGAAAATAATCCATCACTATTCCTGGGGAATAGAGCATGGACAGAGACAAGGCAACAGTCATGCTGAAAAAACTTTACATTTATCCCATGTCCGTAGCTATTAAATGGGTTGTTAAAGCTGCTGCATTACTGCATGTAATCCACTGACATTCTCTTGTTCCAACTTGACTGTTTTACAACCTATCTTCCCTCCTCAAACTCCAGCACCTGTCCTTCTAGGCTTACTCAGCCAACAGTTGCATTTCCTTCTTCACTGAGGAAATTGATACAGCCAGAAAATAATTTTTTGCATAATCTATCACAGGTACCCAGCAGGTATTCTCCCCTTCTACTTTTAGCAAAGACAAGCTTTCTTTTGTCCTACATAAAACCAATTTATTCACTTGTGCATTGGAGTCCATTTTGCTTCTCTACCTCAGATCATCACTCTGCCAATTCTCCCATCTCTTCTACACCAAGTGTTTTTCATTCAAGGCATTTCCATCAACATAGAGTGAACCAAACAAGTTGAAGCAAAATAGTTGCTCCCCTTTGCCTGAAAACTCTGCTACTGAGTTATTTACACTCTTTTCCCATTCTTCCATTCCATGATCTCTTAAACCTACTCCAAAGTTTTCACCCAAACCACTGCACAAAAATGTCTTTGACATTGTCAAATGTCTTATATAATTAAACTGTTCCTATCGTAAAGGGTTCCATTTTTAAAATATTGCTTATAATTAGAAAATTTGCTAAAATCTAATATTTAATCTCTTCAAATAATCATATCTGACAGATAAAGATTGTTTGGAATATGTATTCTGTATCCTTAAATATATTCCATTTCCTTCCCTGCCCTATTTCTTTGGCAAGTTCCTCCAGTACATTATTTACAAAATTGGAGATGGTAAGCATTCTGGTCTCATTCCTGATTTTAAATGGTACTATTCTCATGTTTCACTATAATGAAATTAGTTTTAGAAATATTTAGTAATATAACATTTTTAATGCTTTTTGAATTTAAATCCTGAATAGATTTTGAATTATGATGAATGGATTTCTGCATCTCTTGAGATAATTATACATTTATTATTAACCTTTACTATTTTAATTTGGTGGCATTAATATATGTCTAAAGTTAAAGAGAGAAAACTAATTGGGAACAAAGTTAAATTCTGTAAGACAACGAAGATAGGATTGGAACATTAACATTTTGCTTTAAAGTCAGTGAATTTATCCATTTGCAAATGACATGATCTACAAGGGGTTAATATCCAAAATATATAAACAGTTTATACAATTCAATGTCAAAGAAACAAACAGCTTAATCAGAAAATGGGCAGAAGACCTGAACAGATATTTTTCCAAAAGAGGACATACAGATGGTGTACAGGCACATGAAAAGATGTTCAACATCATTAATTGTTAGAGAAATGCAAATCTAAACAGCAATGAACTATCATCTTCATAGGCGGCATCACAAATTTTTTCAATTAATGTGTTTTGTGTGGTCAAAATGTGCTGGCAGAGTATTTTGTATCTAGTAGGCAACTAATAAATGTAAATACAAGGATAAATAAATTTCCATTTTTAAGGTATAGACTTCAAATAATTTACTTTAGACATAAGAACTGCATCTTTTAATTACATAAAAGTTGACCTAAGCATTTTCAGAGTAGAAACAATGATTTCTTTTGTTTAAGTAACACTTTTTTTTTTTTTTTCTGTGTTGGGTCTTCGTTTCTGTGCGAGGGCTTTCTCTAGTTGTGGCAAGTGGGGGCCACTCTTCATCGCAGTGCGCAGGCCTCTTACTATCGCGGCCTCTCGTTGTGTAGCACAGGCTCCAGACGCGCAGCCTCAGTAGTTGCGGCTCACGGGCCTAGTTGCTCCATGGCATGTGGGATCCTCCCAGACCAGGGCTCGAACCCATATCCCCTGCATTAGCAGGCAGATTCTCAACCACTGTGCCACCAGGGAAGCCCAACACTTTCATTTTTAAGACAGTGTTACATAACTAAAGATTATGCATCAGTTTGTCTTCAGTCCAGTTCATCTAATCATATCTTCATTATTTTGCTAAACAACTTTTATTGAAATATGTTTTTATAAAATCAAAAAGCTATCATTGCATCAAAATCAAACCTTCTTGCATAGTTTTGCTTAACATTTCTTGAACACTTCTTCATGTAGGCTCTAAAGTAATAATTCATTTAATTCTCAAAAACTATGAGTTAGGTATTTTTATTACACTTATTTTACATGAGAGAAAATGAATCCTCTTGGACCAATCTATCTTAAACAGTTTTCTTCCCCTGCCATTCTCTATAAACTCACTCTGCTCTATTTTTCTATATAGTATTATCACTCTCAGAAAATGTGACATTTCTTTAATTGTTTACTTTATATTCCACACTGACCTCTATGACGGCAAGAATTTTGAATGTTTTAATCACTGTGATATCATAGAACCAGGAAGAGTTCCCCAAACCTAAGAATACATCAAAAATTAAATATAAATCTAGTGTTTTTAGTGATACATAAAATTATCAGTCAAGGGATAGAAAGTTAGATTCAATTCTCTAACTTAATGGGTGGCTGCAGAAAAGGAACAACCATTCTTTATGTGTGAAATGCGGGACTTGGAAAATATATGCATTATTGTACAACTTAGTTTGGATTTATATAGTCGTGCATGCCTAATAAAAGCCATTTAAATTTTGTAAACTTTTTAGATTAGTTAGCTTTATATCAACAGACACAAGCACCATAAATAATGTGTTCATTTGAGAATGGCCAAAAAAAAAAAAAAAAGATTTTTTCCCCAAAAATGTGAAATTCTGGCATCATATTAAATTTTAAAGAAAAAATTTGCTTACACATATGTATTTGCATGTAAGGACTGTTTAAAACACATTTACACTTAAGTGATAACTATATATTTACCTCAATTGTGTTATTACTCAAGTATTTGCTGATAAATCAAAGTATTTGTTAATTTTCAAGCAGTCTGAATATTGCCTTAATATAAATAACATAGAGGAACTTCATTAGAAAATGCTATTAAAATTTATAACCAGATATTGCAGATTAAGATGGAAAAACACTCCACTAAATTGGAGAAAAAGGGATGAAGAATATATTTTTAGAAATGAAAATGACTTCAAATTTAATTAAAATGTTAAATTATTTTTGAAATAAAGGTCATAAGCATAAAATGTAATTGAAGGAGGTTCGTAATCATTTACCCTAAGGTGCTATTTCCATTTCAAAGTATACATTACATATTTGACATTAAATATAGAATGAATATTGGTTTATTTGATGGATAAACTGAAAAGATAATATTTTTATACATTAAAAACTTAAATAGATTTTAAAAATTCACTTTATCTCCCTATGTCTTCAATCTACTCTCTTTAATTTCTACTCTAGTAATTCAGCAATTGTTTTTGAAGCATAATGGGCCATTAAAATGATGGAAACCAGTACAATTAAACTTCATATTATCAAAATGTCCTTTTATAACCAGTCTACCAAGTAAGATCTTTTAAAATACCATCATTTATCAGACATGTAGGCATCCTTATTAAGTATTCAAAGATACAAAATATTGTATAATGTTATCAGTATGCAGCTATAAGTAAAATATGCACCCAACTCCACTTTCTGGGATGACTAATGTCATTGCTGTTATACGTTTGGAGTCAAAAGGAAGAGAACATAGTATATTTTAGGGAGTCATGAACCTTCCATTAGCTGCATAATTCTGGAATAGTAATCACTAAACCTTTCAATCGTCTTCTCATTTGTCATATAAGAGGAATGATAGCCATACATCTTAGGATTCCTTTTAGCCTTCTGGATATGATTCTTGCAATCTGTTAAAAAAAAAAAACGAAAAACACTCAGAAGTTGTAGAGGGCCAAGGGAAGAGAAGAATTATAACTGATCTTCATATTGGGTAAAATAATTACTTTCTCTAATTTTCTACCAATTAAAATGTGTAACTCAAGCAGAAAGAATACTTGTTTGAGGCAATAGGTACACACAATGAATCATATCCTACGGAAAGACCAATAGATTAATAGTTTAATATATTTTAAGTATGCAGAAGGGAAAGTTGTATAAAAAAGAACAGGCACCATGATGAAAATCTGAAAGTGAAATTAAGAAAACACTTCCATTTACCATTGCAACAAAAAGAATAAAATATCCAGGAATAAACCTACCAAAGGAGACAAAAGACATGTATGGAGAAAATTATAAGACACTGATGAAAGAAATTAAAGATGATACAAATAGATGGAGAGATATACCATGTTCTTGGATTGGAAGAATCAACATTGTGAAAATGACTCTACTACCCAAAGTAATCTACAGATTCAATGCAATCCCTATCAAACTACCAGTGGCATTTTTCACAGAACTAGAACAAAAAATTTCACAATTTGTATGGAAACACAAAAGACCCCGAATAGCCAAAGCAATCTTGAGAACGAAAAATGGAGCTGCAGGAATCAGGCTCCCAGACTTCAGACTATACTACAAAGCTACAGTAATCAAGACAGTATGGTACTGTCACAAAAACAGAAAGATAGATCAATGGAACAGGATAGAAAGCCCAGAGAAAAACCCACAAACCTATGGTCACCTTATCTTTGATAAAGGAGGCAAGAATATACAGTGGAGAAAAGACAGCCTCTTCAATAAGTGGTGCTGGGAAAACTGGACAGGTACATGTAAAAGAATGAAATTAGAACACTCCCTAACACCATACACAAAAATAAGCTCAAAATGGATTAAAGACCTAAATGTAAGGCCAGAAACTATCAAACTCTTAGAGGAAAACATAGGCAGAACACTCTATGACATAAATCACAGCAAGATCCTTTTTGACCCACCTCCTAGAGAAATGGAAATAAAAACAAAAATAAACAAATGGGACCTAATGAAACTTCAAAGCTTTTGCACAGCAAAGGAAACCATAAATAAGACCAAAAGACCACCCTCAGAGTGGGAGAAAATATTTGCAAATGAAGCAACTGACAAAGGATTAATCTCCAAAATTTACGAGCAACTCATGCAGCTCAATAACGAAAAAACAAACAACCCAGTCCAAAAATGGGCAAAAGACCTAAATAGACATTTCTCCAGAGTAGATATACAGATTGCCAACAAACACATGAAAGAATGCTCAACATCATTAATCATTAGAGAAATGCAAATCAAAACTGCAATGAGATATCATCTCACACCAGTCAGAATGGCCATCATCAAAAAATCTAGAAACAATAAATACTGGAGAGGGTGTGGAGAAAAGGGAACACTCTTGTACCACTGGTGGGAATGTGAATTGGTACAGCCACTATGGAGAACAGTATGGAGGTTCCTTTAAAAACTATAAATAGAACTACCATATGACCCAGCAATCCCACTACTGGACACATACTCTGAGAAAACCATAATTCAAAAAGAGTCATTACCAAAATGTTCATTGCAGCTCTGTTTACAATAGCCAGGATATGGAAGCAACCTAAGTGTCCATTAACAGATGAATGGATAAAGAAGATGTGGCACATATAAACAATGGAATATTACTCAGCCATAAAAAGAAACGAAATTGAGTTATTTATAGTGAGGTGGATGGACCGAGTCTGTTATACAGAGTGAAGTAAGTCAGAAAGAGAAAAACAAATACCGTATGCTAACACATATATATGGAATCTAAGAAAAAAAAAAAAAAGGTCATGAAGAACCTAGGAGTAAGATGGGAATAAAGACACAGACCTACTAGAGAATGGACTTGAGAATATGGGGAGGGGGAAGGGTAAGCTGTGAGAAAGTGAGAGTGGCATGGACATATATGCACTACCAAACGTAAAGTAGATAGCTAGTGGGAAGCAGCCGCATAGCACAGGGAGATCACCTCGGTGGTTTGTGACCACCTAGAGGGGTGGGATAGGGAGGGTGGAAGGGAGGGAGACGCAAGAGGGAAGAAATACGGGAACATATGTATATGTATAACTGATTCACTTTGTTATAAAGCAGAAACTAACACACCATTGTAAAGGAATTATACTCCAATAAAGATGTTAAAAAATAATAATGAAAGAGTTTGAAAACATGCATTCCTTATTTGACATTGTTTAATGTTTTCTTTGGTGTTTCATACTACGTGAAGAGTACTTTGATAAGTTGGAATTGTTTTAATTACAGAGATCCAAATTTATCATAGAATGGTCTCTATCTTTTGCAATGGACATTTCGTGAGCTGCTCTTCTCAATGCATATCTGTTTCTACATCTAAATTACTTGAACTGTGATAAATTTTCAGGGCTCTCGATATTAGTTTAGATGAGAAATTATGAATAAGATTCATTTGTCATTAATACAAATAGAATGGAACACAGAGGAATCTTTATTTAGGAGTCATTAATTTTATTCGTACTGCTAAAGCAGCAAAGAAATATGTATTATATAATTCAAAGATTTTTGCTTTGTGAAACCAAACTGTAGGAAATTTTACATGTGGCTCTTAATAACAATATACATTTTCTTTTTTCTAAATGAAATAGTAACTCTAGTCATCATGGTGTGTATTACTTCCATGACTTATTTATTTCATAACTGGAAGTTTGTACATTTTGACCCCCTTCATTTATTTCATCCTCTTCCCCACCCACCACCTCTGGCAACCACAAATCTGTTCTCTCTATCCATAGCTTGATTTTGTTTGTTTGTTTAATTCCACATATAAGTGAAACATACAGTATTTGTCTTTCTTAGTCTGACGCATTTCACTTAGAATAATACCATCAAGGTCCATCCATGTTGTTGCAAAGATCAAGATTTCATTCTTTTTTATTGTTAAATGGTATTGTATATGTATATGTATATAAAATGAGCATATAGGGCTTCCCTGGTGGCGCAGTGGTTGAGAGTCTGCCTGCCGATGCAGGGGACACGGGTTCGTGCCCCAGTCTGGGAAGATCCCACATGCCGCAGAGTGGCTAGGCCCATGAGTCATGGCCGCTGAGCCTGTGCGTCCGGAGCCTGTGCTCCTCAATGGGAGAGGCCACAACAGTGAGAGGCCCATGTACCAAAAAAAAAAAAAAAGCATATATATATGTAATGGGTATATATAATGTAAAATATAAAGGTACTGTGATATTTATATATATAATTTTTTTAGTCCATCAATAAACACTTAGGTTGCTTCCAAGTCTTGGTTATTTAAAAAAATGCTGCAATGAATATAGGGGTGCATGTATATTTTCCAGTTAATATTTTTGTATATTTTTATATACAAATATACAAATTATATAATACTTTGTATATTTTTATCCTTTGTATAAAAAGTAGAATTGTATTAGAATTGGTGGATCACATGGTACTTCTATTCAATTTTTGAGAAACCTCCATACTGTTTTTCATAGTGGCTGCACCAGTTTACATTCTCACCAACAATGCACAAGAGTAGCCTTTGTTTCACAACTTTATTTCTCGTCTCTTTGATAGTATATGTTCTATCAGGTATTAGGTGACATTTCATTTTGGTTTGGATTTGTATTTCCCTGATGATTAGTGAAGTTGAGCATCTTTTCATGTATATATTGACCATCTGTATGTGTTTTTTGGAAAAATGTCAATTCAGATGCCCATTTTTTAATTGAATTGTTTTTTCCTATTGAGTTGTATGTGTTCTTTATATATTTTGGATATTAGACCCTTGTCAGGTATGAGATTTGCAAATATTTTCTCCCATTGGGTAGGTTGCCTTTTTATTTTGTTGTTTATTTCCTTTGCTGTGCAGAAGATTTTTAGCTTGATGTGGTCCCACTTATTTATTTTTGCTTTCATTGCTTTTACTTTTGGAGTCAGATCCAGAAAATAATCACCAAACGTATGTTAAGGAGTTTACCACTTATGTTTTCTTCTAGAAGTTTTATGGTTTCAGGTCATACATTAAAGTCTTTAATCCATTTTGAATTATTTTTGGTGTGTTGTATAAGATAGTGGTCCACTTTAATTCTTTTGCGTGTGGCTGCCCAATTCTTCCAACATTATTTATTGAAGAGACTGTCATTTCCTCATTGTATGTTCTTGGGTCCTTTGTTGTGGAGTCTTTAGGGTTTTCTATATATAATATCATGTTATTGGGACATAGTTACAGTTTGCTTCTTCCTTTCCAATTTGAATAACTTTTATTGTTTTTTTTTCCTTGCCTAATTACTCTGACTAGGACTTTCAATACTATGGTGAATAAAAGTGACAAGAGTAAGCATCCTTGTCTTATTCCTGATCTTAGAAGGAAAGTGTTTATCTTTTCACCAATGAGTATGATGTTAACTGTGGGCTTATCACATACATGGCCTTTATTATATTGAGGTACATTCCCTCTATACCCACTTTATTGAGAGTTTTTATTATAAATGGATGTTAAATTTTGTCAAATCTTTTTACTTTATTTATTGACATAATCATAGAATTTTGTCCTTTTTTTCACACAGGCTTTGTATTTTATTTTACTGGTTTTGTGATCTTGTTTCCTCTTATTTTATTTTATTTTTTTTGTTTTTGGTGAAGTATAGTTAATTTACAATGTTGTGTTAGTTTCAAGTGTACAGAAAAGCGATTCAGTTATATATACATATATATATATTCAGATTCTTTTCCATTATATATTATTACAAGATATTGAGTATAGTTCCCTGTGCTATAAAGCAGGTCCTTTTTGTTTACATATTTTACATACAATAGTGTGTATACTATTATATATGTATACTATTTTATATATATATACACCTTACTGTTCCACATTTCTACATGGTAATATGATATGCTTAAATTCACTTATTTATTTTCACTTGTTGATGTTCAAAACTAGAAAGAGAAAAAGAAAAAAATCATCAATTTTGGAATTGAAATGAGAATGTTGGCTTTTACTTAAAAACTTATGGGAGCCTAGCAAGGGAGAGAGCAAGAGTAGCCTATCATATTAATAAGAGAAAAGCTTGGAGAAACTGCAGACTAATGAGTACTCTTGACCCATTGAGAGCAGAGTACAATTTCTCTGAAGTTATAGTAAAAACAGTACACTGCAGGGAGAAACAGGATCCAAGTATTTGATTACCTGTGGAAGAGTCAAAGGATACCATACGAAGTAACAGGCAACAAAATCTTTTACCCAAATAATGAGAGAAAAATTAAAACTTTAAATATTTGAAAGGAAGACCATTGTTTTATATTTTCACTCATGATGTACAATTTCCCTGAAAGGAGATTTTAGTATATCTGAGTCACGTCTTCCTGCAAGTAAGGAAAAATGTGTAGAAAAGAGGTGAAGAAGATCTTAGACAACTTTTACAATCTCACAATTTGTTTTTAAACAAGTTTTGTACAGAAAACATGTAATCAGTTGCTAATTGTATGATTCAGATAAAAGTTACAAAAGGAGTCTTTGAAGGAATAAATCAACATGGATCAAGTCATTAGGGGAAAATTAGCTCTTTTCCATAAGCACTTTCCAGCATTGCCTCAGAAATAGGAGAAGATTCATAATGAGCAAAGTTGTTTGATTACCATATAAAGAAGAATCTCTAGAAAAAGGACATAAGAAAACTATGAATAGGTACAGTGAAATATTGTTTTCATGTTTATTCTAAAAAAGATTAATTGTTTACTTATATACCTTTCTATTCTGGACAAAAATACAATTGAAACTAGTGTTATTGTTGCTAGTGTAAAAACAGTTAAAACCATGTTATTGTTACTTACTGCCAGCCAAATGACTGGTGGGGATGATTTGTCATTATTTTTAGGGCTCTGGGAGTCTCAAAAGCTTGAAAGATAAGTAAAGGTTTTAATTTAAAGTCACTTCTGTAGTGCCTCCTAATGAAAGAGTTAATATATCTTTAGCTCCTTTATAGCTACTTCATAATCCTAGTTTTCATCACACAGGTTACCTCCCCCCCAAAAAATCTTTCTAATCGACATTAAATACATAATTATGATCATAACCCCCTACTGTTACTTATTCTTCAATCTGGGTGCAAATTTTGTAGCAGCATCCTTATATGTGCTAGAAGTTTCAACAGACAGTTTAATATTATTTAATTCATGCTGCATTCTGAAATGATGAAACCAGCCTTCACTGACAGAAAAGTCATCTCATTAACATAAACTATCAGATGTAGTCCAAGGGGTTCACCAAGAATAACAAATACACTCCTATCACTAAGGAAATTACAAGGATTTAGAGTTACCTTCCAAGATCCTTCACAAAGGCCACATTTTAGATTTATCTTTTCTGAAGCCCATATTAAACCAACTTTAATTCTATAGACTTTGTACATGTTAATGCAGGTACTATGACTTTATTTAAATTTTAGAATATTGTTGAGTTCTAAAAAAATCAAAAATACGATTGGATTGAATTGAATCTATTATCTAAATTGGGAAGAAGTTATATTTCCTATCCATGAATAAGAAATTGCTCCCCATTTATTTAAGCTTCTTTGAATAATATTTTATATTTTTCCCTGTTGATCTTGCATACTTTCAGTAAGCTTATTCTCAATTATCTTTATTTAATGTTGCTCTTGTTAGACGTTTTAAATTTCATTTAAAGTGTTTCTTATTTGCAGAAATGAAATTGAAAATTTTATGTTATTTTAACCTTTACATTGCCAAAGTATCTTATTAATTTTAATAATATTTGTAGGACTACCATTGGGTTTCAAAATAAATAATCATAGCTATGAAAATAGCAGTAAACATTTTTTAATCTTCAAAAATTGTAATTATTTTCTGTCTTCTGATGTTGTATCTGGGACTAGTATTATTAACTGAAGCACTAAAATTTACCATTGTTTTCCTACTCTAATTTTAAAAGTGATGATTTTAATATTTCAATTGAATTACTGTGTTTTGTGTTTACCAGTTTCCTTTTTTGTATATACCCTATTAAGTATACAAGTTTAGGCAAGTTTTTTCTTTTTCCTTTCTAGTTTGTCAAAGAAATTTCAGTCTAATGATTCAAATATGAATCATTGTTGAGGTTTATTTAAGTACTTTTTCTGATACAAATAGCAGTCTTATTAATGAATGATTCCTACAGACAAACACACACATTTGCAAAGTTTATATCCTGTTTTGTGAGATTGAATAAGGACTAAAAAAATGAAAATTACTATAGCCCTCTCTGAGGAAGTAATAAGTAAGTAGAGACTTAATATGACATACCAAACCTTACAAATATCAATTATCTTATAATTAAGTAGGTTATTTTTGAACTTATTTCCCTTAATGAGGAAATGATTTTCTTTTTTTCCCCCATTTTTAAGACTATTTTCTAGAGCAGTTTTAGTTTTACAACAAATTTTAGAGGAAGAAAGATATCACATATAGCCCCTGTCTCCACACAAGCATTATCTCCCCCATTATCAACATTCCCCACCAGAGTGGTATATTTGTTACAACTGATGAACCTTCACTGACAGTTCATGATCACCCAAAGTCCAAAACTTATATTAGGGTTCTCTTGGTGCGTACAGTCTACGTGTTTGGAAAAAATGTATAACGTATCCATCATTAGAATATCATACAGAATAGTTTCATTACTGTAAAATCCTCTGTGCTCTGCCTAGTCCCTCTCCAAGCACAACCGTGAAAACCACTGTTTTTAATTTTCTCCATAGTTTTGCTTTTTCCACAATATTGGAAATCGTATAGTACATAATTTTTTCATATTGGCATCTGAAAAAAGGATCTTGCTGCAATATATGCCATAACTGTTCTGCCTATGTTTTCCTCTAAGAGTTTTGTAGTGTCTGGACTTACATTTAGGTCTTTAATCCATTTTGAGTTTATTTTTGTGTATGGTGTTGGGAAGTGTTCTAATTTCATTCTTTTACATGTAGCTGTCCAGTTTTCCCAGCACCACTTATTGAAGGGGCTGTCTTTTCTCCATTGTATATTGTTGCCTGCTTTGTCAAAGATAAGGTGACCATATGTGCATGGATTTATCTCTGAGCTTTCTATCTTGTTCCATTGATCTATATTTCTGTTTTTGTGCTAGTACCATACTGTCTTGCTTACTATAGCTTTGTAGTACAGTGTGAAGTCAAGGAGCCTGATTCCTCCAGCTCCGTTTTTCTTTCTCAAGATTGCTTTGGCCATTCGGGGTCTTTTGTGTTTCCATACAAATTGTGAAATTTTTTGTTCTAGTTCTGTGAAAAATGCCATTGGTAGTTTGATAGGGGTTGCATTGAATCTGTAGATTGCTTTGGGTAGTAGAGTCATTTTCACAATGTTGATTCTTCCAATCCAAGAACATGGTATATATCTCCATCTGTTTGTATCATCTTTAATTTCTTTCTTCAGTGTCTTATAGTTTTCTACATACAGCTGTTTTGTCTCCTTAAGTAGGTTTATTCCTAGGTATTTTATTCTTTTTGTTGCAGTGGTAAATGGGAGTGTTTCCTTCATTTCTCTTTCTGATTCTTCATTGTTAGTGTATAGGAATGCAAGAGATTTCCGTGCATTAATTCTGTATCCTGCTATTTTACCAAATTCATTGATTAGCTCTAGTAGTTTTCTGGTGGCATCTTTAGGATTTTCTATGCATAGTACCATGTCATCTACAAACAGTGACAGTTTTACTTCTTCTTTTCCAATTTGGATTCCTTTTATTTCTTTTTCTTCTCTGATTGCCATGGATGAAACTTCCAAAACTATGTTGAATAACAGTGGTGAAAGTGGACAACCTTGTCTTCTTCCTGATCTTAGAGGAAATGGTTTCAGTTTTTCACCCTTGAGAACAATGTTGGCTGTGGATTTGTCATATACGGCTTTTATTATGTTGAGGTAGGTTCCCTCTATGCCCACTTTCTGGAGAGTTTTTATCATAAATCGGTGTTGTATTTTGTCAAAAGCTTTTTCTGCATCTATTGAGATTATCATATGGTTTTTATCCTTCAATTTGTTAATATGGTGTATCACACTGATTGATTTGCATATACTGAAGAATCCTTGCATTCCTTGGATAAACCCCATGTGATCGTGGTGTATGATCCTTTTAATGTGCTGTTGGATTCTGTTTGCTAGTACTTCGTTGCAGATTTTTGCATCCATGTTCATCAGTGATATTGGCCTGTAATTTTCTTTTTTCGTGACAACTTTGTCTGGTTTTGGTATCAGGGTGATGGTTGACTCAGAATGGGTTTGGGAGTGTTCCTTGCTCTGCTATATTTTGGAAGAGTTTGAGAAGGATAGATGTTAGCTCTTCTCTAAATATTTGATAGAATTCACCTGTTAAGCCATCTGTCCCTGGACTTTTGTTTTTTGGAGGATTTTTAATCACACCTTTAATTTCAGTTCTTGTGATTGGTGTGTTCATATTTTCTATTTCTTCCTGGTTCAGTCTTGGAAGGTTGTACTTTTCTAAGAATTTTTCCATTTCTTCCAGATTTTCCATTTTATTGGCATATAGTTGCTTGTAGTCGTCTCTCATGATCCTTTGTATTTCTGCAATGTCAGTTGTTACTTCTCCTTTTTCATTTCTAATTTTGTTGATTTGAGTCTTCTTTTTTTTTTTTCTCTTGAATCTGGCTAATGGTTTATCAATTTTGTTTCTATTCTCAAAGAACCAGCTTTTAGTTTTGATATTTGCTATTGTTTCCTTCATTTCTTTTTCATTTATTTCTGATCTGATCTTTATGATTTATTTCCTTCTGCTAACTTTAGGGGTTTTTTTTCTTCTTATTTGTCTAATTGCTTTAGGTATGAAGTTAGGTTGTTTATTTGAGATGTTTCTTGTTTCTTGAGGTAGGATTGTATTGCTATAAACTTCCCTCTCAGAATTGCTTTTGCTGCATGTATAGGTTTTGGGTCATCATGTTTTCATTGTTATTTATTTCTAGATATTTTTTGATTTCCTGTTTGATTTCTTCAGTGATCTCTTGGTTGTTTAGTAGCATATTGTTTAGCCTCCATGTGGTTGTATTTTTTACAGTTCATTTCCTGTAATTGATACCTAATCTCATAGCATTGTGGTCAGAAAAGATGCTTGATACGATTTCAATTTTCTTCAATTTATTGAGGCTTGATTCATGACTCAAGATGTGATCTGGAGAATGTTCTGTGTGCAGTTGAGAAGAAAGTGTATTCTGTTGTTTTTGGATGGAATGTCCTATAAATATCAATTAAGTCCATCAGTTCTAATGTGTCATTTAAAGCTTGTGCTTCCTTAGTTATTTTCTGTTTGGATGATCTGTCCATTGGTATAAGTGGGGTGTTAAAGTCCCCTACTATTATTGTGTTATTGTCGATTTCCCCTTTTATGGCTGTTAGCATTTGCCTTATATATTTTGGTGCTCCTATATTGGGTGCATAGATATTTACAGTTGTTATATTTTCCTTTGGATTGATCCCTTGGTTATTATGTAGTGTCCTTCTTTGTAATAGTCTTTATTTTAAAGTCTGTTTTGTCTGATTTGCGTATTGCTACTCCAGCTTTCTTTTGATTTCTATTTGCATGGCATATCTTTTTCCATCCCTTCACTTTGTCTGTGTGTGTCCCTGGATCTGAAGTGGGTCTCTTGTAGACAGGATACATATGGATATTGTTTTTGTATCCATTCAGCCAGACTGTGTCTTTTGGTGGGGGCATTTAATCCATTTACATTTATGGTAATTGTTGATATGTATGCTCCTATTCCCATTTTCTTAATTGTTTTGGGTTTGTTTTTGTATGTCTTTTCCTTCTCTTTTGTTTCCTGCCTAGAGAGGTTCCTTTAGCATTTGCTGTAAAGCTGGTTTGGTGGTGCTGAATTCTCTTAACTTTTGCTTGTCTGTAAAGCTTTTGATTTCTTCGTTGAATCTGAATGAAATCCTTGCTGGGTAGAGTAAACTTGGTTGTAGTTTTTTCCCTTTCGTCACTTTAAATATGTCCTACCACTCCCTTCTGGCCTGTAGAGTTTCTGCTGAAAGGTCAGCTTATAACCTATGGGGACTCCCTTGTGTGTTGTTTGTTGCTTTTCCCTTGCTGCTTTTAATTTTTTTATTTGTGTTTAATTTTTGTTGGTTTGATTAATATGTATCTTGGCATATTTCTCCTTGGGTTTATCCTGTATGGGACTCTTTGTGCTTCCTGGACTTGACTGACTATTTCCTTTCCCATGTTGGGGAAGTTTTCAACTCTAATATTCTTCTTCTTCTGGGACATCTATAATTTGAATGTTGGTGCACTCAATGTTGTCCCAGAGGGCTCTGAGACTGTCCTCAATTCTTTTCATTCTTTTTTTCTTTATTCTGCTCTGTAGCAGTTATTTCCACCATTCTGTCTTCCTGCTCACTTATCCATTCTTCTGCCTCAGTTATTCTGCTGTTGATTCCTTCTAGAGTGTTCTTAATTTCAGTTATTGTTTTGTTCATTACTGTTTGTTTGCTCTTTAGTTCTTCTAGGTCCTTATTAAACATTTGTTTTATTTTCTCTATTCTATTTCCAAGATTTTGGATCATCTTTACTATCATTATTCTGAATTATTTTTCAGGTAGTTTACCTATTTCCTCTTCATTTATTTGGTCTTGTGGGTTTTTATCTTGCGCCTTTGCTTGCAAGATATTTCTCTGTCTTCTCATTTTGTCTAATTTACAGTATTTGAGGTCTCCTTTCCCCAGGCTTCAGGGTCCTAATTCCTTTTGCTTCTTTTCTCTGTCCTGGTGGTGGGGTTGGTCCAGTGTCTTGTGTAGGCTTCCTGATGGGAGGGACTGATGCCTGATTTCTGGTGGGTGCAGCTGAGTCTTTTCCCGCTGATGAGCAGAGCCGTGTCCAGTGGTGTGTTTTGGGGTGTCTGTGAGCTTAGTATGACTTTAGGTAGTCTGTGTGCTGTTGGGTGGTTTTGTGTTCCTGTCTTGTTTGTTGTTTGGTGTGAGGTGTCCAGTGCTGGGATCTGCTGGCAGCTGGGTGGAGCCAGGTCTTGGATTCAGATAGAGGCCTCTGTGAGAGCTCTCAGCAATTAATCTTCCCTGGGGCCAGGAATTCTCTAGTGGTCCAGCATCCTGGACTTGGTGCTCCCACCCCAGAGCCTCAGGCCCGACTTCCAGTTGAGGATCCGAGACCCCGCGAGTCGCTTATCCCAGCAATAAAGGGGATTAAAAAAAAAAAAAAATCTAACAAAACACCAGGCAAATGGTAAAAAGTAAAATCAAACAAACAAAAACAGAAAGAAGGAAACATGCACACACACAAAAGAAACAAAAACAGAACCAAATAAAACAAAAAGCAAGAGAACAACCAGACAACATAAGAACCCAAAAATGAAATCAATTAGGATTGAAACTAACAAAAGTACATAACCTAAAAACAAAACCAAAGCAGTGTGCCAACTGCAGAATAAAGCAAGAAAACAGAACAAACCAATTAAAGCTGATTAAAATCAATAATAAAATAAAAAGGGAAAAAACACAGGACAACAGAAAAGCAAAGTAGAAATGGAAATACAAAAAGGTATATATATTAAAGAAAAAGAAGAAGAAAAAAATAAAGAACACAACAACAGAAAAGGAAAGTAAAAGTAGTAATATATCAAAAAATTAAAAATACGTTTTAAAACATGGAGATCCCAAAAAACTAAATTAAAAAAATACTAAAACAACAAACAAAAAAGAAAGAAAAAAGGAAAGACAAAAAACAAAAGGCAGAACCAACAGCAGAATTAATCAAAACATAATAAAATTAATAGTAATAATTATGTTTCTCTGCGGACTCCCCTATAAGTGTCCTCGCACATGCCACAAGCTACAACCCACCTCCACCTCCCCAGGAGGCTCTCCTCTGCATCAGAGCTGGTCTCTGGACCTGCTGTGGGCCCTGTGGGGACCCCTCAGACTCTGATCTGGCCCAATTCCTGCGTGTGCTTGCCCCCAAATTCCACAGCTGCCAGAGCTAGACTGTTTTCATTTGTGGGAACATTCGTTGTCTACTCAGATATTCCATAGACACAGGGTCTACCTAGCTGATCACGGGGATTTAATCCACAGCTTGTACAGCTGATGGAAAGATTTTTGATCTTCCTTAGTCGCCCCATCCCTGGGGTTCAGCTTTGGTTTTATCCCCACCTCTGTGTGTGGTCCACACACAGGAGTCTGGTCCTCAGGCTGTCTTGGGGCTCTTGGGTCTGCCGTGTAGGGGACAGGGCACAGAGGTGGTATGACTGCTTGGATCATGGGAGCCCTGGTGGCACCAAATGTGCAGGAAAGCTGGCAGCCATGGGTGCAAGAGATATGGACCTCTGTATATTAATATTGTATCCTGCAACCTCGTTATAATTGCATATTAGTTCCAGGAGTTTTTCTGTCAATTTTTTCAGATTTTCTATGTACATAATTATGTCATTTGTAGACAAAGACAGTTCTATCCTTTCTTCCCAATCTCTATAACTTTATTTTCTTGCCTTATTGCATTACAAAGGACTTTCAGCTTATTGTTGAAAAGGAGCAGGGAAAGTAAACATCCTTACTTTTTACCTGATCTTAGTGGGAAACGTCTGAGTTTCTCAACATTGAGTATGGTGTTAACTCTAGGATTTTTGTAGTCTTTATCAAGTTGAGATTGTTTCCCTCTATTCCTAGTTTACTGATGTTTTTCATAAATATGAAGCATACTATCCAATACTATATATTAGGGAGTAAGGAAGCATTGTTCCTTATAATGAAAAAAAAATAGAGAAACTTTGAGGAGCAAAAAAAGTTTATCATGACTCAATTGAACTACTTCTCCAAAAGCCTAGTAAAACAGATTTAAAAATACAATATAACCACATCAGGTTTTTTTGATGTATTTTTACTGATGTACAGTATGTTTTCCATGTAGTGAAAACACACAAGAAATAAATTACTGATTCCATAGATGGTATTATAAGTCCTACTGCTAAAGTTTATTATTCTTTAATCATAGTTGTATTTCATCTATTTTTGATATTCTCAGTTTTTCTTCCACAAAACACCTTTTATTTTACTCCCTTTACCAATAAGTTGAAACTAGGTGACTACTCAAAGATATTAGAGCATGTGAGTTTTATCTGTGACTAATTGTAATGATTTATTGGGGGGTGTATAGTGGGCCATATCTTTGACTATTTAGTCATAGTTGGATTTAATAAAGATAACAGTCAACTGAACTCAGAATATTTACTGTTTATCTGATAGCATGAACTTACTCCAAGGGGTGTAAAATATTCAAAACAACACATGCAAATCTAACTTTTGAAAATGATATATTTACATTTAAATTTTGTAATGAAATGCTTCAGCTAATTGAATCAACTATATCAATCATTCTAATGTATGTAAAGAGCCATCATGTTTTATCAGGAATTTGAACTAAGTATGAATGAACCTACCAACACATCATTTCAATATCAGTTATTCATCTCATTAAATCATGTTTTATATAACAAAAGGTAAAGTAAAATGGAAGAGGAGCTCCTTCTGTTTAGGACTATGGTTTATATTGACCACTGTTAACTCTATCCTGGATTACAGCAAATGTCTTCTAACAGTTATCCATAAGGCAAGTCTCATTTTTTTCTTTTGCGGTACACGGGCCTCTCACTGTTGTGGCCTCTCCTGTTGCGGAGCACAGGCTCCGGACGCGCAGGCTCAGCGGCCATGGCTCACGGGCCCAGCCGCTCTGCAGCATGTGGGATCTTCCCAGACCGGGGCACGAACCCGTGTCCCCTGCATCGGCAGGTGGTCTCCCAACCACTGTGCCACCAGGGAAGCCCAAGTCTCATTTTTTTTTCCATATCCTTCTAGTTACCATTAGTACATGAATCTTCTGAAAGCACAACTCGAAGTTGATTAGTTCCCATATTAGAAATAGGCAGTGATGCTTTCCTGCCTAAGTAATGAAATATAATATTTTCAATATAGCATTTAAAATCTTCCTCTGTGGAACATTTATTGGGATTTCTAAGCTTACCATCGGAGAGTTGGTGGGAATTGTGAAGGGTCTCAGATTTCGCCCTGCTTCAGTCTAAAGAAGGTAAACTTGCAACAGTTTGATGAATGCTGGAAGAATACAGGAGACTCTTAGATTGGAGACAAGAACTGTATTACTCATGGCATAGCAAGTAATATGAGTGTCATGTTCCTGTTGGGTCTCCTTACCACCAAGTCCTACGTGCGGTGATGCAGAGGAGCCCAGGTAGATGCTATATGTGCAGTGGACTTACATCACAGTTGAGGAACCCTGGGCTTAATGAACCCAAATGTTCATAATGCTGCAACAAATTTGCCTGACCATTTTCCCAGAAGGAGACTTATATTTACTATACTAGATAGTAAACAAATCTGCCCTTTATAACTACATTTGAAAGATAATCCAGAAAAAAAGAGCAGGAGTGCCTTTGTTTGCAAGATGTACAGACATGCCAGAGATCCCTGGGGGATTTTCCCAATAATATCTACCCTCACTTCTGTGCCGTCTTGGTTTCTGACAAATTTTCCTATGAGTGTACTTCTCCCTCAGACACTTTGATAATCTGACCAACAACATTTAATTAAAGCTACTCTCAACCTGGCTTCAAGTGGCTAAGGATGAAACCAACGTGCACTTTTGACCATGGCAATGCAACCCAGCGTCCCAGATCCAACCAGCTGAACAAATCCCATAAAACCTCAGGATTTAGCTTAGAAATCCAGATAGCTTTAACCTTAAGTTTCTCTATTGACTCTTCCCTTGGACCTGAGACGTTAATCCAGGTACAGAAGGGTGGCCTAATTTTAGAGTTAATGCCATAACCATGTTAGTATTACACGATTCATTGGATTTCTTAAACAGTTAAGGTCTCTTATGACCACACATAGTGTTTAAGGCCCAATGTTTTGAAGAGAAGTTAACGCCTGGCTTCAACACATAATGTAAAGTCCCATGTACATACACAGTGCCATTGGAAAGATATTGTTATGTATAACTCACGAGGACCCACAATGAGAGCTATGTCTGTTGGAAGGCATGTTATGCCAATGTATCCAGTGTGGCCTCCAAGCCAGATGGTGAGACTTAGGATTCTCAATTTACGTCGGACTATTGAGCTTGGTTCTTGTGTTTAGAACTACCTGACTGAAATCAGTCAAATCTGTTCTATTTGCCCATGCCACCAGCCAAAGGGCATTTGTCCACCCTACAAAGTGATTGGGAAACAGTAAGTGGAGGTAGAGAAGACACCTGGTGCTATTGACAAGTACTTTGTGTTAGAGGTGCAGAATTTGACACTATTTGCTGCTATTTTCAATATACTTCTTGGTAAAGTTAAGAGGAATAGTGATTGAATCATTGTTAAAGCCATCTGGAAAGAATGACAGACCAGCACTCCATTAAATTTAAGATGCTTATAATGGTTTGAGAAAGAGACATCATTGTGTTTTCCTTTGTGAGAAAGGCTTCAGCAGCCGTTCCAAAAGAGATTATGAATGTCACTCTCTCACTCCCTTACCACCTGGGGCATAGCATATTCTTTCCTCCCTAGTTGCCAGAATTTTTATCTCCATTGTTTGGAAAATATAATAAAAATTAAAATCTCCTTCCCAAACAGAAAATGTCTTTACAAAGCTAGAAGAGAAAGAAAGTTTTATTATTGAATAAGCATTAAACCAGAATGTGATGCACATCACAGGCAATCTGCTAAAAATTTTCAAAGACAAATAAATCTCACCATTTTGTATACCAAGCAGATACAAGTCCTACTACTCGAACTAGTTATTGTTGATCTTGAGAATGCATATGTAAGAGGATTCAACAGCACCATTTATCACACACAGCTCATCTTAACTTTGCTTGGTAACTGGGGTGACCATCTATGTTAGCTAATTGACTTTATCCAAAGGAAAAATAAACTTTTGGTATCTTTGTGATAGGAGATAGTTCTGCATCTTGGAGGCAGGCATCTAAAGAAGTTAGGCTCCTATCCTCCCACAGAAACTGGAAGATAGGGAGTCTAGCTTCTTTAATGATTGCATTTGAAAGAGATGGTGAATAGGCCCTTGAGAAAAGACTTTCTGAGCCTTAAAGCTGGCAAGAGCCTGACTTAGCTTTTAAAAAGGTTTACATACATTGCAAAGAGACAGAGAAATAACTTACAATTCACATATTTTCTTAAAAAGTCCCTAAGAAAAGAAGGTTGATCTCATTTTCAACAGGGAAATTATTTCTTTACCACGTTCGATTTTTATTTACTTTTACACCATTCACCACCACAAAATCTGTGTTTCTCATGCATTACCTGTAATTTCAATCACCTATTTACACCCAGACTTTTCAGGTAGATGAGGCAAGTGCAAAGTTATTATAACTGCATTTTTAGAAAATGTATCCAGAATGAAATTTAAATCCTCTGTGCTTCCTTTTGGCCCAACAGTGTGGCCATGGGTTTAAGTTGGGGGAAAGAAAAGTGCATTATGCCCAGCAATGGCTAGCATAAACCCCTGAATTTTCAAAGTGTATTATCCCCTATCTCTTTCATTCTGATCATTACCTGAGAAGCACCTGAAAGGAGATGATTGCTTTCTGGGACAGCCACATTAATTGAAATAAAAATGTCATTAGTAAGGTGTGTGGAAGAGAAAGAGGTGAGGGTAGAAAGGCTAGAAGTTCTTTCGAGTTGATTTTTGAGGAGATCAAACTCTCAGAGATACCAAGTGCTCGTGGATAGTAGGGATTGTGGTGGGTTCATATTATATCTTGGCTGTGACCCATTGCTGAGTGGCTTTGGCGATAATAGGCATGCCATGTCAGGCTGCAAATGGTCTGGGAAAACAAACAGATGACAGAGATTAGTTTCAGTGGTCATATGTTTGTGACAGAAATTGGCCAATTGGTTTGGATTAGCAACATCATAACATGAAAAAAAGTCAGCAGAGGTGAGGCACCATTAATAGCCCTGAGAGCGGGCTTCCCTGGTGGCGCAGTGGTTGAGAGTCCGCCTGCCGATGCAGGGGACATGGGTTCGTGCCCCGGTCTGGGAAGATCCCACATGCCGCGGAGCGGCTGGGCCCATGAGCCATGGCCGCTGAGCCTGCGCGTCCGGAGCCTGTGCTCCGCAATGGGAGAGGCCACAACAGTGAGAGGCCCGCATACCACAGAAAAAAAAAAAAAAGCCCTGAGAGGGAACAAAGGCCTACCATAGTTTATCTTCTAGAAGAGGTTGGGGGCAGTACCACATGTAATGTGGGTTTATCCATCATGAGACAAACAGGTTAAATTTTGGCAGTAGTCCCAATCTGGCATTCAGTTGTAGACTTTGCATCGAAACATGGAGTCCTTTACTTTATGCCCAGGATATAATGGTATATGTTTTTCTATGCCCAGTGTGATGTTTGGCCCAGGCAGCAGTTGTGGCAGTCTGGATGGTGCAGACTGGATTAGTAGATTTTTTCCAGTTGGTCTCATCAGAGGCTCTTACCGTGGGCATCTATACATGAATGACCTAGACAGTTTGATTTGAACCTCAAGAAGAGTGGGATGGAAGTTAATTTGGGAGCCAATATTACATGGATGTTTCTTAAAACCATGGGGTTAAATGATTTCATGTAGATAAAGGGTAAAAGTACAGAAGAAAAGGGCCCAAGTCTACGATTTTTATAGTAAAATTGAATGACAAAAATGTGTCTCTTCATGTTATGTTTTACTCTTATCTCCCTTAATCTCACAGTTTGACTACTAAATGTTTTCTCTCCTTATATGTCAAGTATGTGTTAAAGATAAAACCTTTCTCTAAAGCTCTCAAAGAGTCTTAGTTACTAAAATTTAGTCTAATTTGCTTTTACTAAGAGCTTTTCCTAACTGTCTATTCATTAACAAACTGTAACCCATTTGAAGAGTTAAAAGTACAATTTCTTCTACAATGGTCAATATATATTTATATCCACATAGGCTTTTTTAAAGTATCATTCTTTTTGATTTTTAGTTCTCTAGATGGCATATCTACTGACCATATCATTAATAAATCTATATACAGGAAAATCATTTAAATTATATTGGTTGAAAACAAAGTCAGTAGAACGATTGTTTGCTGAATTATTTGGTACTTTCAAAGATAAGTGATTTTATTGACTTTAATGTATTGGAACTGCTTTAGGTTTTGACTACATGGGCATATAGTGCCATTTTGAAGCATTACTGCTATAAACTGAAACCTCCTAAAACTGATATATTGAAGCCCAATCCCCAAAAGGATGGAATTTAGAAGTGGCCCTTTGGGAAGTGATTAGGTCATGAGAGTAGAGCCCTCATAAATGGGATCAGTACCCTCATAAAAGAGATCCAAGAAAGTTCCCTGCCCAGTCTACCATGTGAGAGTACAGTGAAAAGACAGTCATCTATGAACTAAAAGTAGGTTCTCACCAAACACTGAATCTGCATCTTGGACTTCCCAGCCTACAGAACTATGATTAAAATATATATATATATATACATATATATATATATATATATCTTTTTTTGTTATAAGCCCCACAGTTTATGGTATTCTGTTATATAACAGACCAACAATTACTAGGACCATTACTGTGACCAAAATATGCCCATATATACATCATAATAGTCAGAAAATAATTTATCTAAAAATCATTAGATAAATATATGTCTGTCAAAGTCAATGCTTAATAACACGTATGAGTAATATGTTGAATTTACATTACTGAAAATTAAAACATACTATTAAATATCTGTAATTACCATTTGATAATATCCAGGGAATATGGTAGCTATAGTTGACCTTGATAACCCCCACATATCTCTAGTGATCTGAGAAGCTGCGCACATGTGCCAAAGTACATCCAAGGACAGGAGAGAACAGAAATGGTCAGTATTGGTTTCAGGTTTCTGCTGTAACAAATTACCACAAACACAGGTCTTAAAATAACAAAAATATATTGTCTTATTGGTTCTGAAGGTCATAAGTGCAAAATCTGTCTCTTAGGCTAATGTCATGGTGTTACTAGGTTAGTTCCTTTCAGAAGCTCCGCAGAAAATTCATTCCTTAGGTCTTCCGGCTTGTAAATGTTCTGGGCATTCCTTGGCTTGGGGTGGTATCACTCCAATCTGTTTCTCCTGTCACATTGTCTTCTTCTCTTTGACTCTGATCCTCCTGCCTCCCTCTTCTAAGGATCTATGTGATGACATTGGACCCACCTGGACAATCCAGGATAATCTCCCCACTTCAAGATCCTTAACTTGATCACATCTGCAAAGTTCTCTTTACCATGTAAGTTAACATATTAGCAGATTCTGAGGGATTAGAACATGGGCATCTTTGGGTGGACTATTCAGCCTAGCACAGGGCTCTAGCTATTCACATATCCCAGACTCAATGTGAAGCCCATGCATGCAGAGGTTCAGCACAAGAAGGATCTCAGCAAAGAGTAAAGGTTGTGCAGATTTGTCAACAGCCTGAATTTTGAGTGCATTCCCTGATCCATGAACAGATCTATTCGAAGTGGGTAGAAACCTTACTGGCTCACAGTGTTTGAACACAAACTCTGGTCAGTCATTGGCTCACTACAAGCTATGCTGGAGACAGACATTACAGAATTAAATGAGGGAAATCACTACAACAAAACACAAGCACACAAACAACAACCACCACCACTCCAGAGGATATCTGAATCCATAGTTGCTATATTATCTAAAATGTCCAATTTTAAACAAAATAATATGATAATTCAAAGAAGAAATACAAGGTGACATATGAAAGAAAGAAGTATCGGTAGTTTACAGAAACTATTTGAAAGAAGCCCTAATATTAGAATTAGCAGACAAAGACTTCAAAGAAATAAGTATAAATAAGTTCAAGATAGCTAATAATGACCACCTATGTAAAGCCTACAGATAATACCATACTAACTGATCAAAGATTAAATGCTTTCTGCTAAAATAGAAAACATGGTAAAGATATTTTCTCTCTCCACTCAGTTCAACGTTGTACTGAATGTTCCACTAAGAGCAATTAAACGAAACAAACTAAAAGCAAAAGAAAAGAAAAAAATAATTTTAAAACATCCATATTAGAAAGGAAGAAATAAACTTCTTGTTTACGGACAACCTCATCCTGCATGTAGAACATACTAAGGAATCAACCCCCCCACACACGAAAAATAAATAAATAAATAAACCTACTAAAACTAAGAAAAAAGTTCGCCAAAATTTCAGGGTACAAAATCAGTATACAAGACCAATTGCATTACTATACACTAGCACTGAACAATTGTTACCAAGCTGAGGTCCGGCTATTTGCCACTCATATCAATACCCGAGGGAGAGGCAAATGCTGGTAGAAAAGAAAGTTCCTTTTAATCAGAATACCAGTAATCTGGGAAGATGGTGGACTTGGTCTCCCCCAAAAATCATCTTCAAAGATTCTGCTCAGCCATGAAAGTTTTTAAAGGGAAAAAGAGAAGTAATCTCAGTTAATCACTGAGATAGAGGATCAGAGTTGTTGCATCCCCCACTGCGTTGCTGGCTTGTTGACTTCTTGTGATCTTTCCTTAGATACTGTCTTGTTCACGTGGTTTGTTCATGAAATTACTGAAGGGGAAGCTAGGAAGAGATCTGGTCATCAGTTAATTACTTATTCATCATTTCTTCTCCTTTGAGCTACAGAAAGAACCAACAGGTTGGGCAACAAATTATATGATCAAAAGCTTGGAAAGGTGTGCTTGGGCTGGAGATGAGTAGAGCATGGTGGTGCCTGATTTAAGGTTAGTGACAAGACAAAAGGAGCCTCCTGAAAAGAGCTTTTTCCTGCCAAAAGCTGCTTACACAATAAAAAATCTATTAAAAAAAAAACTTTTCAGTGCACAATAGCATCCAAAAATAAGATACTTAAGAAAACTTTAACAAATGTGAGCAAGTCTTATAAAGAGTAACCCCCAAAGCATTTATGAAAGAAATTAAGGAAGATCCAAATCCAGTTTAAGCAAATATTTTCTTAAAGTCCTGAGAAAACAAACAAACTGAAGACTTTTCCAGCCAAGAAGCAAAATCAAGGTTATTATAAAAGTATGTAAGTAATCATTTTAAGCATTAAATATGCAAAAACACATAACAAAATTGATAGTAAGCCATAGCTTGCCAACCTCTAATCTAAATAAATAGAATAGAGAGACATTACATATTCAAAAATTGGGATACTTAATATTGTTAAGATGAAATTTTCCTCAAATTGATAGAGTCTACACAATCCCTATTAAAGTTTCAGCAGAGTTATTTTTTTGCAGAAATCTACAATCTGATCCTAAAACCAAAATGATGGCCAATTGACTTTTGACACAGTTGCTGAGGCAATTCAATGTGGGAAAGATAGTTATTTCACAAATGGTAGAGTTTTGTGGGTCAATTGGACATCATATATGTAAATAAGTAAATACATAAATAAAATATAATTTAGACCTTTACCTCACATCATACATAAATATTAACTAAAAATGGATCATATACCTAAAATGTAAAAGCTATAACTTTAGAAATTCTAGAATAAATCATAGGAAGAAATCTTTGTAACTTGGGTTAAACAAATAGTTCTTAACTCATAAAAGGAATTTTGATCAATTGTTTTTCATCTAAATTTAAAAAGTATATGCCTTAATAGACACAATTAGAGGGACGAGAAGACAAGTCACTGACCTGAAAATCATATCTGTTAAAGGACTGTATCTAAAGCATTTAAAGAATATATCCAACTCAGATCATAAAAAAAAGATCAAATAAAAATTTGCGAGATATTTGAATTAACATTTCACCAAATAAATTTGAATGACTAATCAGCATATGGAAAGAAGCTTAGCGTTTTTAGTAATTAGATAATTACAACTTAAAACCGTAATGAGACTCTACTTCACTCTCTGTAGAATGGCAATACTAAAAAGACAGATAATAACTAGTATTGGCCAGGATGTGAAGAAACTGGAACCCTCCTACAATGCTGGAGGAAATGTAAAATGACACCAGCTCTGGAAAATATTTTGGCAGTTTCTTAAAAAGTTAAATATAAACTTACCCTAAGATCCAGCTATTTCACTCCTAGGAGTCTACCTGTGAAAAATCAAAACTCATGTGCACACAAAGAGTTGGACACTAATTTAACTAATGTGATAGTCATAATAACTAATATTTTAAAACAATCCAAATGCCTATTTAGTGGTGAATGGATAAATAAAAGATGGTATATACGTAAAATGTGATACCATTCGGCAATATTAAAATTGTTTAAACTACTGAAAGAAGCTGCAAAATGGATGAATCTCAAAAACATTGTGCTAAGTGAAAGATTCTAGACACAAAAACTACACATTGTATAATTCCATATATATGATATATCCTGAAAAGTCAATTTTATAGAGATAGCAAGCAGATTAGTAACTCCCTGTGGCTGGTGCTAGGAACAGGGGTGGATTGCAAAAGGAAATACGAATTTATTTTGGGCAGATGGAAATATTCTAATATATATTGTGTTGAGGGTTTCACGACACCATATATAATAGAAAAATCATTGAATGTTATGCTATGTTACTTATGCCTACATAAACCTTTTAAAATAATGAGATTAACAGATGTATAGACAAATAGATAATCAAAACAGTAGAGAATACCTAATAATAAATGCCTAGGTATTTGAACATATAATGTATGAAATAGGTGATATTTTAATTTAGAGGGAAATAAAGGTTATATTAAAAATAACTGACAAAACTCTAAAAACCTTTAAAAATAATTGTAAACTCACTATTTTTCTTACTATACAAAAATAATCTTGAAAATTAACTCTATATAGTAAAAATCCTAAGAAAATATTTTAAATATTAAATTAAAAAATGGGTAAACATTTCTAGACAAAAGGCCCAGATTATAAAACAATTAATATATTTAATAATACAGTTAATATTTGGATATGGTCAAAATAACCTAAAAAGGCAAGAAATATTGGGAAAATAATAATATACATATAAGGGATAAAGGGTTAATTGAGTATACACTGATGATACAAAGGCCGGAAGCCAAAAGAAAAATGAACAATTCTTAGATTAACTTTTAAATGGTCATAAAACTTATGAAAACATATTTAACTTTCTGAGAAGTTCAGATAAAATGCAAACCATAGCATTAATTTAATACTACTTTAAATATTTTGAAAAATATATATATATTTTTTTCGGTACGCGGGCCTCTCACTGCTGTGGCCTCTCCCGTTGCGGAGCACAGGCTCCGGACGCGCAGGCTCAGCGGCCATGGCTCACGGGCCCAGCCGCTCCACGGCATGCGGGATCCTCCCGGACTGGGGCATGAACCCGTATCCCCTGCATCGGCAGGCGGACTCTCAACCACTGCACCACCAGGGAAGCCCTGAAACATATTTTTAAAGTGATAATATATAATATTGTTGGCATTGCTCGAGTAAAAGTAAATTATGACAGATGCTTGAAAATCTATACCTATTAAATTTTGAAAAGGAAATATATCCTATGATCCCCAAAGTCCTCATCTCTGAAACATTAACATAGAATTGAAAGAAAAAGCACATAAATGGAAACATATTTAATCTAGCTTTGTTCAGAGTGGCAAAAGGAAAGAAAGTGAATGCCTGTCATTAAGAAAATGGTTGCATGAAATTTTGAACATCCTGCTGTGCTCGTCGTGTGCCTGTTTTTCTGCTCAAATCCATCGCCTACATATTCCCTTGTTGTAATCTGTATTACAGAGGATACAACTCTAAAGCATATTTTCCCAGCACTCACCAAGTGGCTTCTGGTGAAATTTTGCCTCTGAGAGCACTTGCAGGAAATAGGAGTGCAGGAGGTGAAGAGATTGGGTTTCTCCCCCCCTTCTTTCTGCTGCAGGCACTGGTTCTGGCAGTGACATCCTCTCCAGAGTTTGAGCTCTTAACAAACAGCTTCTGACTCCTGGGCTCTGTTCCTCACCTTCTCTCTTTTTTCTTTTTGTGATGAAACATTTAAGGTCTAGTCTCTTAGCAAGTTTCAAGTATGTAATACAGTGTTGCTAGCTATAATTCAATTAAAAATGGTCAAAGGAACAGAATAGACATTCTTCCAAAGAAGAAATACAAATGGCTGATGGGTACATGAAAAAATGCTCAACATCACTAATCATCAGGGAAATGCAAGTTAAAACCACAGGGAGATATCACCTCACATCTGTTAGAGTGAATATTAAAAAGACAAAAGATATCAAGTGTTGACAACGACAAGATGTAGAGACAGGGAACCTTCACCTTCTCTTCTACCCCACAGCTCTACTTAGGGCATTGGCTTCTTGCTATGGCTGATCAAAGTGTTGCCTCACTGTCACATTATGTCTTTTTACCCATTTCCAACACTTAAAAAATAGTTCCCCACATTAAACTTTCTATTGCACTGCTTGGCTTGGGCTTTGTTTGCTCAAAATGAGTAGGTATTATTAACTTGATTTTATAGGTGAGAACATGGTAACTTAGAAAAGTTCATTTGTCCTAGGTCTTATAGCTTGGATTAAAGCATATTCTAACGCTAATGCCTGTTCCTGGGTTGACAAATATCTGTGCCCTTTTTATGAAACAGATATGGAATTCTCCTTGTCAAAGTTCTTTAAAGACTGCATGAGAAGGAAAGTAATAAAGAGAAGTCTACTTTCTAAATCATATGGAAGCGCATATAGTGGTTAAGCTTCAGTGCTTTTAACCGTGAATTATAACATATGTCTGTTTGGATAATCTTGTTTTCCAAAGAAAACATTTATAAGATTCAAGGATCATATGGGTGGGATCAGGGGAGGTGGGAGGGAGGTCCCAGAGGGAGGGGATATATGTATACATATAGCTGATTCACTTCAAAGTACAGCAGAAACTCACACAACATTGTAAAGCAATTTTACTCCAATTAAAAAAAAATAAATTACAATATCAAAAAAAAAGTTAGGGACATAAACATGTAATCAGAAAAAACATAATGGATAAATGTAGAAAGTGAAGAGTAAGCTGCCATGTCTTGACTATCTTTTAACTGTTTTGCAATGACATGTAAAAAAAATTGAATTATATTGTAACCTGAAATACCTATTTCAATAATAAAAACCATACCATGTGAATTCACAAGTTCATTTATGAACTGTAAAGTGTAAACTAGTACATTTTAAAACCTCATGATCTATGAATAATAGGTACAATTTTATATGTTTTGGTGGGGGTCGTGGATCTAAAAACTCTTACAGGTTCTATGATGTTCCTAAAAAGTCTTCTATTTTAAACACATTGTTCTTTTTTTGACATCAGACTTAACTGATTCATATAAACTCTTCCTATATCATTACTCAGGACTATTCTAGAGGTAGTGGGACTGAAGATAATTTCTACAGAAATAGCAAATGCAAAAATAAACTACAAGTAGAAAGACTTTATAGAGACACCTGCATTTGAGGTAATGATACATCATTCAAACGCTGAGACCATAGGAGAGATGCAAGAAATAATGGTGGAGAGACCGGTGGTGGACAGATTATATAGGCCATGCTGAGAAGACTGTATTTTATGATGGGAATTTATTGAAAAATTTCTTTCTAAAAATGATATAACTGAATTTGTGCTTTATAATGATCACTCTCGAAGAACTGGAGAGGTCTGAATAGAAATGAGTTAGACTAGAAGCAGATATTTGTCCATGTAAGAAATGATGGGGGCCAAAATTAAAGCAGTTCCAATATGAATGGGGAGATGCCAAGGGATATGAGAGAAGTTAAGGCCCTTTTATCTTTTTGATGATTGGATTTTTAGAATGAAGAAGTATTGAACAAAATTTCACAGTATTTCTGAATAGTGAAAATAACTAGTGGTGATAAACTTAAATGAGATAAACATATACAAGATATAAATCTGGGACCAAATTAATGAATTATATATGGGCATGTGGCCTCAGGATGCTGTATTTTACTCTTCTAAGTGTTAGATCCATATTTCCTTGGCTATGCAAACAAATATTTACTTCATTCAGGTTAGTCAGTTACATGGGAAAAAAATGACATGAACTGGTGTTATTAGCGTTTGTATTTTGCCAGCATATTACAATTTGTTGGTATATCAAGCCACAGACATAGACCATTCTAATGATTAATTGCGCAATGGGCTTGTTACTCATCATAAGGCATAGGGCTATGAAAATGTCCAAGTGACCTGCTTGGGCCAATACAAGAATTTTTGTAGATTCTTTTACACACATGACCAATCATTGAAGAGCTAGGTAAATTTCTGAAAGATGGAAATATTTTATTGTGTAATAGAACATGTATAGACATGCTTTTTTCAAACTCACTCATGTACATATAAAATGTGTATCTCCCCTCGTAAGAATCTTACTAAAAGAAAAATTTCTGTAAATAAAACTAAGCATTTAAAATATTAAAAGGACAATGTATCTGGGTTGTGGCATTAAGAGACAAACTTTTAAAATATATTTCTTTGTTTTATATTTTGCTTAAATATTCACATGTAATTTTTAAAGTCAAAAACCAAATAAAGCAGATGAAAATATTAAAGTATTTGAAAAATACACTATCCTCAGTAATTTCTTAATTAATGAGTATAAATAAAAATATCTATAATAAAGAATTAATATATTTAAGGTCACAAACAATAAGACAAAACATTTTATTTAATGGATAGAGGCTGGCATTATTTCTCTCTGATATTATTTTACATATTGGTTTATTAGAGGTTTTCATATTATTAGATCTGAGTAATAGATCCATCAGAGAACATAGCATTTTATTCATACATATACATTTATGTTTAAATCCTACTAAAAAAGGACGTAGCATGATTATACATAGTCGATTTTCAAATGTGACATACTGATTTTGTAGGCAATTCAAAAATAGCACTTATAAAAGTGTTTCAGGCAATAGCAAACTAAATTGATTTTGAGGGAAACCATTCAGAAAAATAATTACAATTTTTATGATTTCCTGATGTGCTTTGGCGAAGATACATTTCATTTATTCATATTAACTACATATGGATGTTTACAGTTTGCTTCATTTATACTAATCAAATGTTTAACCCTCATAATTTTAATAAGTAGAGGGGAACTTGCTGCTTTTCTAGTTTGTTGTATACCTGTTGACATACTTCATTATTAGCTTCTAATATGTTTTGATTTTGAATAGCTGTGAAACTCATTTGAATAAGTTCATTATTTTGCTGCCAGAAGAAACAAACTTTAATTTAATTAGAGGTCATTGAGCTTCCAGATTGAGTTAATTAAAGATCTAATCAAGCCTCCTGGGTATAAGTAGTTTGTCAGTTGGGAAAAATCATCACAAGGCAAAACTCTAAAATCTACAGTAAGATTAATAATTTTTTCTACTAAAACTGTATTTCTAGGCTCCTCTCAGCTCCAGAATCCCCTTCAATATTGAATAATGAATGTCAAGCAACTTCTATCTGAATACTTTGCTCTATGCCTAACAAATACATCATTATGAAGTCTTCCAAATGTAAGCAAGATTTAGGTCTTAAATGGAAGAAATGATTAAAAACTACACCAGACAGATGTTACGTTACAGAGTCTCTGAGCATTCTTATGTTTCCTGAGAATAAAACTGTATCAATTTAATTAATACTATCAATTATTAAAATGATAATATACAAATGTGTAATAGCTCTATTTAAGTACCATCTTATTTTCTCTTCAATTCTGTTTACTGGACTTAAATGCAGTGTCTTGATATGAGTTGACATAGAGCTCATCTTAATTCATAAATCCAAAAAGTAATATGAGGATTGCTGAAAGGGTTCCTGAAGAACAATGAAATTATATTTCAAATGATTATGGGATTTTCAGAATCCCAGGGGTAAGCTGACATGGACATTAAATTTAAATTAAATTTTTAAAAGAGAGTAAGTAAAAATCAATTTATGACTATTGGGTGCAAATATTTCAATTATTAACCAACTAGTGTCTCCATCACTTTGCTACTTACTGATAAAACATTAATCATACTGCAAATAAATAATTTCATAAAAGCAAAATCTATATAGTATTTATATATGTTATATATGTATATATATGCATATATATGATCAATAAATTTACTGTCCTAGCAATAGTATTCAATAAATTGTTTTTATCAATTGTAGTTCAAACTATTTTTTTAAATAAAAGAAATATTAAGTTCTAGAAGTGAAAAAAAAAGGACAATAAGGCTAGAAAAATAAAAGAACATGTCAGTGTAGGGATGTAGTATACCTTAATGCATAAAGGCACAGGCTTTCAAGTCATCCATGCATTTATCAGAAAAGGGATTTTGGGGAAATGACTTATCCACACGCAACATGAGCATTCTCCCTAGCAAAAGGAGCAAGTTCTCTTCCTCATCAAGTTATTTTAATGACTAAATGAAATAATGAGTGCAGCATTCTTAGTGCTCAATAATATTAGATCTTACATTGTTAGGATTTTGTAAAATCCATGGACAAAAAGTCAGTCACAAATGCTCAGGGGTTATGAAATAGCAGAGTACACATGCTTTTATAAAGATACAAAGACATAACTATTTTGCAAATAGACACATTCATAGAACACCCAAAAAAAGGGATAATGATCATAATTCCAGACAAATTACAAATAATTCTATAATTTTTTTATTGTATACAAGTGATGTAGACACCATCAGTCCATCATTTTTATTATGTTAACATTAAATGTCAAAATGTAAATTTCTATATTATGTGGTTATATTTTTAATGTGAATTAAATAAAAATGGAGATCATAATAGATTGCTTTAAGCCATGGAGATGCAAATAAAAATATTTTCTGGAAATTAATATAAACCAGAAGTAGTTATTATATTTATTAATATAAACTCAGAAATAATTATGTTAGTTAAAGTTAGCTATTTTCCCCCAAAAGTTTCAGGACTGAGAATGAATGCTTAACATATCAACTGTAATTACACACAAACATACACTCACCACACACAGAGACACACACATCACACATTAATTATTGATAATTATTGATAACCTCTCTTTCTCTTATCCTCCTTTCCTCAGTCTGTGTTTTGGCTGCTTATTTAAATATTATATAGCTCAACCATTTGTCCTACTCTAAATACAATCTCTCTATAGGTAAATTAATTTTTTTTTGTTAAAGAAACAATGTAGAAAATAATTACAATTGTTACTATTTATGAATACAAACTCCATGACACTTCATCTTAGGAAAATTTGTTGGCTATAAATTCTGCTAGCATCAATAGTGTGATATGGCCAACAATATAGTTCCATTTTGCTCTCCTGTCCTTTTGTTCTTGTCTTACATTTTATTTCTGTACACATTACATTTTATTCCTACATTATAAATTCTATACTACATTGTTTACTTTGCTGTAAAAAGAGGTTGAAAATGATAAAAATCCTTCTATACAATAAAATACTGTTTAAAGTGTATAATTTGATGTTTTGATATATGTGTATACTCATGACACAATCATCAATTCAGATGACAAAACTTTTCATCAGCTCCAAAATTTCCTTAAGCCCTTTTATAATCCATGTATTCCTCCATATTCATCCCTATAGGTTAATTTCCATTTGCTCAGATTTTATATAACTATAGTCATACAGTCTGTATTCTTTTCTGCTGGCTTCTTTCACTCAGCATACTTTTCTTTTTTTAATATTCACCCATGTTCTTGAACGTAGCAGTAGTTCATTTCTTTTATTGCTGAATAATACTCAGTCATACAGGTATACCCCATGTTGTTTATCTATGTACCTATTGATGAACATCTCGATTATTTTTAGGTTTTGACTCTTAACAAGAAAAGCTAATATGAGTATTTGTGTACTAGTTTTATTTTGGACTACAGCTTCATTTTTCTTTCTTTCTGAGCATAAATGTCTCAGAGTAGAATTGCTTGCTGACATCTAGGTGTATGTTAAACTTTACAAGAATTTACCAAATTGCTTTCCAAGGTTGTTCCATTTTACAGCAGTGTATGAGGGTTCCAGTTTCTACAAATCCCTGTTAACTCTTGCTATCATCAGTCTTTTTTACTTTAGCCATATAGTGTGTGTGTAGTGCTTTGTGTGTGTGTGTGTGCAGTGCTTTTATGTTGTGGTTTTAATTTGTTCTTTCCTATTTACTAATAATATCAAACATTTTCTTAATTTGCTTATTTTTCATCCATTGTCAGATATATTATTTGCAAACATTTTCTCCCTCTCTGAGGCTTGTTTTCTATGTCTTTCTTATCTCTTTAGAGATGCAAAAGCTTTGAATTTGAGGAAGTCCAATGTATTATTTTGGGTTTTTTTAATGGATTATTTTGATTTTGCTTATAAAACTCTATGCCTAACCCAAGAACTAAAAGATTTTCTCCTATTTTTGCTGCTTAAATTTGTATACTCTTTATAACTTAACTCTTACATTAGGTCTATTATCCATTTTGAGTAAATTTCAATTTTGTATAAAATGTGAAATATGAATAGTATGTTTTCATATGTAAGCAAATTGCAGCAGTTAGCTGTCAATAAATGATACACAACTAAGATAACATGAATTTGAAGCAGGCATAATTTCTAAAATAATAAAGATCTGAATATTATTAAGTTTTATACTACTTCAGTCATAGTTCTGAGTAAAGCCTGCTGCTACATGTATTGAAGATAAAATTAATGAGCAAACAATTTTATATGAGTATGTGTAGGTGTGAATATTATTAAGTTTTATACTACCTCATTCATAGTCTGAGTAAAGCCTGCTACATGTATTGAAGATAAAATTAATGAGTAAACAATTTTATTGGAGTATGTGTGGGTGTGTAAATAAATATATATTTATATATGTGTTTATATGTGTGTTGTATGTATATCTATATATATATGCAGTTACAGAATGTCTAGGACAAATGAAACATTAACTAAAGAATTCTCCCGTGGTGGAGCACAGGCTCTGGACGCGCAGGCTCAGCGGCCATGGCTCACGGGCCCAGCCGTTCCGCGGCATGTGGGATCTTCCCGGACCAGGGCACGAACCCATGTCCCCTGCATCGGCAGGCGGACTCTCAACCACTGCGCCACCAGGGAAGCCCTATATAATATTTTAAAACAGCATAACGTTTGATTACACAGGCTCAAATAACTTGGATTTTATATTTGCCTTTTTAAATGTTTCAAACATATACGACATTTGAAAATATAATTCAATGAGTAATGAATTATTACATATTTAAATAGAATCATCATGCATCAAATTGTCAGCTTCATCTACTTTAAGAGGGAAAATTCTTTGCAAACTGAATATACTTTTAGTCTGATAATTAGTATCAGCATGTGACACTTGAATTATTAGAAACTCATTAGATTTTCAAAAATACCTTTGCTTAATTGTGATTGATACCGTATTAGTAGGCACACATCAAACACATAAAGGAAATTGCTTCTGCTAAGTATCACTGTTAATTGGACAGCCCGTTTTAGATGAATTGTGGTGATGAACTAAAAAGAAGAAAAGATCAACAGAGAGCTTGGTAAGTAAATGAGTAAATGCAACATCATTCTTCAAATCATAGCATTGCCGACACTATCAAAATCACAAGTGTTGAAATGTTTAGCATTAAAGAAGAGAAACTAATTTTTTACAATGTAATTGATGCTATTAAATCAACAAAACAGCATTTTGTTGAGGATGTACGGGCAGAGTGCAGGGACATGGCAGGAAAGGAGGAAAAAGCCAAATGTTGATAGCTTAAGCCATGCAGCATGGATTACTTAAGAAAAAAATTCCTTTTTATTTTGTGAAATACCAACATATTTCAGTGATAAATAAAATCATCAGTCAGAAAAGATGATGTAGTTAGCTCTAAATGATTTGACTGAGCTCTTTTTAAACATTTATTGGTCATGTATAAATCATTTACATTTTCAAAATGCATATTCTTGACTTTTTATAGGCAACAATTAAAATATGTTCAGAGGGTTAAATTGTAGTGGGAATGATCTAGGAGAAGCAGCAGTGAGTGGTGGCTTGAAGCGAGATCTTAGTTCCCTGCCCAAGAATTGAACCTGGGTATCCTGGATGAAAACCAGGAATCCTAGCCACTAGTCCACCAGGGGCTAGAGGCTAGAAGCAAAATTTCCCTGGCCCTTGCCCCCAATGAAAAATGCATTTCTAAAGGAGGCACAGACTATAAAAACAGGTTCAAGTTTATTATTAGAGACACAGTACAAGTGGGAGAGCACACAGAGAAACAGTTTGTAGACAGAAGCAAAGCTGAGATACACACCCAGAAAGAAAGGATGTGGGCATCCTCCCTAGGAGAGCTGTAAAGAGGCAGTTAAATCATTTATACAAGGCAGTTCTTCTGGGTCTTTGTTTACCTTTGACCAATTATCTGGTTTCTTTTTCCACACCTGACCTGCCCTAGGGCCCTCCCCAACATGCATGCCCTACTTTTTTTCCAAGATGGATTGTAGCCCAGAGGCCTATGGGGGGCCTTGGCATCACCTTAATGGGGTAGTGCTTCCTCCTTTTTGACCCACAAGGAGACTTTCTGCACATGTGCAGTGTCTCCCTTGCCCCCCAAATGGGGAATATGTGACCTCTTGATCTTTTCCTCAAACAGGGTTTAGCCCCTCTCTGTCCCTGCCATGACTGTTAAAGTGTCCACAAGAAGCAACGTCCAGCTATTTACCCTGTTCCTGTTATTTCCATATCGAAGTGCAAATAGAAGGCTGATTAAATATCTAGCCTAGAGTCCACCTGCCTCCTTCCTCAGGAAATGTAAACAGGAGGCCAGTTGTAAATGCCTAGCCTGGAACCCATCTATCTCCTGCCTCAGGAAGCGGGACAATCCTTCACTTAGCTTCTAATTGTTTCCTCAGTCTCACTGTTAGCAAATCATGGCTCTAGTTTCAAGAGTTTCCTTTCTAAAGGTAGGACTTTAATATATGCTAAAATAACAACCTAGTGTTATGCACTCTGACAGGCTCTTAGCTTTTGTACAAATAATTGATCTTTTAGGTTAATGATCTCCAAACCATCAGTAGAGCAAATTTGAGCATATAATCCAGCAGACAAACCATCAAGCCATAAAGTCTTATTTTAAATTGATAAACATCAATTTAAACCATAAACATCATGGGAATCTTACACTGCCATCAGGCTATTTTACCACATTTACCTTTGCTTTTACTTTCTCAGTCTTCTAAATATTTTGCGTCATGCCTCTTGGCAAAATTTCAAGATCTTATGACTCTGATGCCCTGTCCACAATCAAAGCTGATGCTGTTGCTTCCTACTTACCTGAGGGAACTAGGGCAGTTAGAAAAGAACTTGCATAAACTCTCACATCTCCTTTACTCACTACCAGCATCTGTACGTATGGTTCTCTGCCTCCAGACCTCTTGGCCATACATCAGTTTTCTATGTTCCCACAGTAAACAATCCTTCCACTTGTGCACTGCATCTTATACCTTCTATTCTAGCTAAGGACATTACTAGAAATACTCTTTTTCTTCGTAATGTTTTGTTAAAAGCTAGGCTTGATATATTGGCTAATAAGAACTGAGATAAGTAGGTCTTTAGTGTGAGGTTTTGTTAGTGCAAGTTTGTGTGCCCGATGCACAGTGAGGCCAAACAAACCAAAATGTTGGAGTTTGGAGCAGAGAAAGGTTCATTGCAGGGCCATGAAAGGAGACATGTGGTTCATGCCCTGAAAAGCCCTGAACTCCCCAAAGGGTTTTGGCAAAGCATTTTTAAAAGCCAGATGAGGGGGGCGGTGGTCACAGGGTATGTGTGATCACCTCGTGCACGATTCTCTGATTGGCTGATGGTGAGGGAGCAGAGTAGTGTCACAGGGGTTAACTTTATCCGTCCTTAGGCTCCAGAAGGCCTGGGGCTGTGTGCTCATGGTCATCAAGTAGTTAATATTTTCCATTTGCTGGGTTTTTTTCACAGCTGTAAAACATCTCAGGAAATGTGCATCAGATACTGTTGTACTTCAGAGAGGAGCTAAAGCAGAGGATATGCGGGAAGGCCTGACCCGGGAAGGCCCCATAGGGTCCTGCTTGGTTACAGTTTTATGCTAATAAAGTTGGGCTGTATTTGACATTTGCTGTAACTGTACATGCCAGAGCCTTCAGTTTCCTCCTGCGTCCTTACTTCTACTGCTGTTTTTGAGTTCCCTAAGAATACATTAAATACAATTTGTGGCTTGCAGCTCTTCCAGCTGTAATCCACTTTCCTACTGGAGTGCTGTTGATGTTATGATAAGGTATGGGGAAAGGAAAGAGTTCTCTAATCTTATGATTAAATCTGAGTCTTTTAAGGTTAAGAACCTGTGTCTCTCAGTTGAGACCTTCACGAATGTTTCTAAAACTCACCCCCTTTGGTGAGACTGGAAGCCTAATTTAGGGAAATGGAGTTCAGGAAAAGTGGGATACTGCTCAGATAAAGGCTTCTTCTAGAGAGTAAGATTTTCGTATTAAAAAAAAATGCAGGGGCTTCCCTGGTGGCGCCGTGGTTGAGAGTCTGCCTGCCGATGCAGGGTACACGGGTTCGTACCCCGGTCCGGGAAGATCCCACATGCCGCGGAGCGGCTGGGCCCGTGAGCCATGGTTGCTGAGCCTGCGCGTCCGGAGCCTGTGCTCCGCAACGGGAGAGGCCACAACAGTGAGAAGCCCGCGTACCGCAAAAAAAAAAAAAAAAAAGCAATTTTTGCATTTTTCAAAATGCAAAAGATTCATGTTTCAAAAGGATTATTTTTTCTCTCCCCTTGCCAGATACAGGAAGAGATCTTTTTTGGCTCTTCACTGTGTGAACACTTTGGGGCTCCTGAAGGTAAAACTCATGGAATCACAGGGTTAACCCCTTGGACTGTGGCACTCAAGAGTCTTGAGTCTTTGTCTTACACACTCGTTCACATTTAGCCTCCCACAATTCAGGAAAATTATCATTTTCGTGTTCCCACCAGCGTGTGGTTTCACTGGCTTCTGTTCTAGGGAAACATCTCAGTTAGAACTGGATTTGCCCAGCTCTCCAGATTTCAGGGTAGTCCTTTACCTTGTGGCCTCAGTTCTCTGATGATTCCAAGAGAAGTTGTTGATTTTTAGGTTGACCTTTTTCTTGCAAGGGCAGGGTGATGATCACCAAGTATTTTTCCTGTCAGAGCAGACACTGAAGCCTCTCTTCTTTATATCATCAGTTTTTCCTTTCTCCTGAGGCATCTCTATTAGCATACAAATATGCTGTCAGTGCTACCTTTTAATAAAACAGTCAGCTGAATCATGTTGCTCTCCCCTTTTGTGTTAGTTTCCTTGGGTTAACTTAAAAATTTACAAGACTGAGTGGCTTAAAACAATAAAATTTACTTCTCACAGTTTTGGGAATGAGTCCAAAATCCTGTTGTGGGTAAGCGCCACCATGCTTCTGAAGGTGCTAGGGAAGGATCTGTTCCATGCCTCTCTCCTAGGTGGTGGGAATGTAAAATAGTACAGCCCCTTTGGAAAGCAATTGGGTAGTTTCTTAAAAATTAAGACACAAATTTACCAGATGACTAAGCAATTCCACTCCTAGGTATTTACTCAACAAAAATAAAAGCCTATGTCCACACAAAGACACATATATGAATGCTTATAGTAGCGTTATTCATAATAGACAAAATATGGAAAAAATGCAAATGTTTATCAAATGGTGAATGATTAAACAAAATGTGGTATACCTGTTATCAAATGGGGTCCCTCTGCTCGCCACTTACAAAATCAATTATATACTCACAAATGTTGATAGTAAAGGAAAGGTGCCTTTAATCAGAATACCAGCAATTTGGGGAGATGGTGGACTCAACGTCCCCCCAAAACCACCTCCATTCTGCTTGGTCATGGAATTTTAAAGGGAAGGAGGGAAGCAATCTCAGTTACTTATTGTGATAGGGGGTCAAAGTGGTTGCCATCCCCCCACTGCATATGGGCTCATGGACTTCTTATGATCTTCCTCTAGATATTATCTTGTTCACACAGTTTGTGCAGAAGATTACTGAATGGGAAGGTAGGAAAGAGGTATGGTCATCTGTTAATTACTTGTTCTTCATTTCTACCACTTTGATCTATGGAAAGAACCGACAAGTTAGACAAGGTATTGTATGACTAGAAGATTTGAAAGGTGTGCTTGTGCCTGAGATGAGTAGAGTGTGGGGGTGCCTGGTTTAAAAGTTAGCTACAATAGAGCTTTACTAAAGTGTCCAGAAAAGGCGTTTCCTGCTAAGGGAGGTTTCCCGCAAAGAGCTGCTTACATACCCATACCATGGAATACTGTTTTACATTAAAAAAGAATGAAATAATTTTGCATGCTATAATATTGATGACCCTCAAAAAATCTGAAATGAAAGAAGTCAGATAGAAAATACTGCATTTTGCATTTTGTACAATTGCCTTATGTAAAATTTCTAGTGAAAGAAAACCTATAGAAAGAAAACATAAAGTAGATTTATGTTTGCCTTAGGCGGGGGTACGAAAATGGAATGGCTGCATGTAAACACAAATATTCTTTTTTGACATCACAGAAATGTTCTAAAATTGTTTTTTGTGTGTGTGGTTTACACAAAACTACATATTTACTAAAAGTTATTGAATCGTGTACTTGAAAAAGATTGAATTTTATTTAAAATTTTATGTCAATAAAGTGGTTTAAAAAAAAAAGGATCTTGCCTCCCCACCATTAGCCTAAGGGACACACACTATTCCTCTTATCTTGAGTATTTTTTTACAGTATTTATTGTACTCCAAAATATTACATAATTTTATGTAATAAAATTTATCAGATTATTTGTTCCCTCAGAATGTAAAGGGCAAAGCTCTTTACAAGTTTTGATCTGTATCCTAAGACAAGAAGAGTGGTAGCACATCAATTAATATTTTTAATGAATTAATAAATACATTCTACTTAAAAATGTTACAGGGCCACTACTCAACTATGTTATTATATATCCAACAATTTAAATTTAAGATGATGCAATAGAAATAAGTACAACATAGATATTCTAATATTTTAATTGTCACAAATGCAAAATACTTACCTTTAAGCTTTGTTAAATTTCTGCAGTATTTCAGGTAAGTTATTTGACCTAAAATTATTATTTTTCTGCTTACTCTTTTAATTAGTTTTACGGTTTATTCATTCAAAGATGCAATGTAAATTTATACTCATACTGTTAGGAAATTACTTTGTGTGAATCTTCCTTATTTCAATAGCTAGATTATATGATTCCTAAGGATATGAGAAGTTTTCTGTACTTCTATATAAATATTGTTCAGATAAACTAAATAGACTGCCAGATATTTCTCCAGCAAAGATAGGTTTATTCAAGATCAGCAGAGAATTGCAATTCAGGGTCTGCAACCATGGCAAGCCACATACAAATTCCTACATGACAAGGGAAGGAGAACACTTTTATGGAGGGAAAGGAAGTTGGGAGGGCTACAGTAAACAAAGAGTTAATAGCTTGTTATTGGCTGAGTCCCTTCCAGGGAAGAAGAGGAGTCTTTCTTCTTCCTGTTGGGCTAAGCTATCATCACAGGATATGAGAGCTCCCATTCTGGTCTCCCAACTTTATTTATTTGAGGTTTTTGTGTATTAATTTTTTACATTTCCCTCTTTTGATCAAGATCTTTCCTTGAAAGCATTATTGATCCAAAGTCAGGTTTTCTAGTTTCAGTTGCTTTTTGTCCCTCAGTGTCAAGAAGAACTTTTCCTCGGAGTGTGTCTCATGTTGGACGGAAAGTGTACAGATGAAAATTTGAGGTCACATTTGAGGGAAAAGGAAGGGTAGGAGAGAGAACTCTCAGATACTTTTTATCTAACATCTGTATGCTATCAAGGACATAGACATGGAGATCTTCTGAAGTGGTATGTCATCACCAAAGGTTTAGTGACAAGCTTCCAACAGGCCTGGTCCAGATATGTTGGGAAAACTGTCTCATCAGATGTTGTCTACTTGAATTCTGGAAAATCTTTACTTTCAGGTCACCAGATAATACGCAGTTCTAGCTAAGGTTTGTTGCTTTATTTAGGTGTGTCATGTGGATCCAGGAATTTATTCCTTAGAGTTTGGTGGCAGAAGTGTTCGTTAGCAGTACCTGATAGGGGCCTCTATAGTGAGGGTGAAGAGAGTTTTTCTGGAGGTGTCTTTTTCAATAAACAAAATCTCCAGGTTGCAAGGTGTGATGCCTAAAGTCTTTGTTTCCCAAGGGCACACTGTGAAAAGATTGCTCTACTAAAACATGGTTATTTCTAATAGAAGCAATCAAGCCTTTGGAATATTCAAGTATATTTCCTTTTATCAGTTGTGGTTCAAAAGAAGCAGGAACCAAGTGCATTGGGTGTTCTGCAACTATCTCAAAGGGTGAGAGTTTATGAAGTCCAAAAGGAGTGGGTCTAAGATTTAGAAAGACTGACAGCAGTGCTTTTGTGCAAGGCATTTGGAGGAACTTTATAAATTTTCCCAGTTGAATCTTAATAATGCTATTAGTGTGTTCATCTAAACCAGAAGATTAGGGTGATAAGCATGGTGAAAGTGTTGTAAAACCAGCCAAACAGCACAAATTTGCCTGGCCAGTAAAATGAATTCCTCAATCACTATGAAGTTGGAGAGATGTTTCCTAGGTAGGGAATGATCTTTTCCAAAAAGACTTTAGTCATAGAAGAGACAGTAGCCTGTTTGCAAGGGAAGACTTCAGTCCAGTGTGAAAACACATAAACCATGACAAAAACATAACGATAACATTTCTTCTGGAAATATCAGCAAGGTGATTTCCTTTAGCTTCCAGAGAATCAAGTTTATAATGCCTTGGAATCTTATAATAGCTAAAGTGGCAGGCAAAAGTATTGCATCTAATAATTCTTGAACATAGGGGCTGTTTTAAATTTTATTTTCACTGAAAGTAAGGGAGACCTGTGGCTTCCACAGCATTACAAAATCATGAGCTACTCCAAAAGCATATCTACTATCAAAATAAATATTGGCAGTTTTGTTCTTGGCTAAAGTACAAACCTGTGTAAGAGCATATAATTCAGCCTGTTGGACCAAAGTAGCCATAAAGATACTGGCTTGTCGACATCAAAAGGAGTTGCAATAATATACCCAACACAATATTTGCCATTGTCACCTTTTAAATAAGAACCATAAGCAAACCATGAGAAGTCAGAAATACCAAAGGAATTTCCTGTAGATCATCACAAGAGTCAGAAAGTTATCCATCAGCTTTAAGCAGTTGTGAAGGACTTCACCAGTGATAGAGGGGAAAAGAGTATCAGAGTTAAGGTTACTACACCATAAAAGAGTAATGTGAGGAGCAGTTAACAGAAGGAGTTTATAGTAGGTTGCGTGGCTGACTGAGAAATGTTCAGTGTAATGAGAATTCAGAAGAGCTTCTAATGCGTGAGGTACAAAAATGGTTAAAGGGGTTCCCACAGTGATTTTCTTGATGATCTTAATCAAATGGGCAGTAGCCATAATAGTTTTAAGGTGAGGGGGTTATCCACATGCCATAAGGTTCAGTGGCTAGCTATAATATCTTATGGGTCCTTGTGTTTTGGGGTGAGTACCCCAAAGTTGTTCCTTTCCCTTTCATATACCAAAAGAAAAAAGGAATCTGATAATTGGGATTCTTAATGGCAGGTAGATTCATCAAACTCTCCTTTAAGACCTTAAAGTTCATGTCATCTTGTTCTTCCCATAAATTGGGTTGGGGTTGTTTTCCTTTAGTAAAACAAACATATGAAGGTTTGGCCATAAAAGGGATATTTGGAATACAATTTTGACAGTAACTAACCAGCCCAAGAAAACGTCATGGCTGGTGCTTTGTTTTGGGTTTTGGAAAACTTAGGACACGAAGAAGTCTATCTGGATTTAGGTGTAAACCATGATTTGATACCAGTTGCTCTAAATATCAAACCTGGGTTTGGGCAAACTGCAACTCTTCTTTGGTGAACATATGTCCCTTTAAGACTGAAAGTTTTTGCAGGTGGATGCTGTCTTCCTGTGAGGAGGCTTGAGAAGGATAGTAAAGCAGCAAATCCTCCACATAATGCAACAGAGTAGAACCTGTAGGGAACTTTATCTCATTCAATCAGCCTTCAGTATTTGTTAGAAATAAAAAGGACTGTCAATAAAACCCTGAGGCACTACTGTCCAGGTGAATTGTTTTTCTTCCCAAGTGAAGGCAAAAGATACTGGCTAGCCTCCTCAACTAGAATAGTAAAGAATGCACTGCTAAATCAATTATAGTAAAGAATTTGTTTCTAATGGAAATGGATGTTGGTAATGTATGAAGGTTAGAAACAACAGTGTCTAGGAAAAATAACGTCATTTATTGCTCAGAGATCTTGGACAAATCTCCACCCTTGGCCCTTAGGTTTTCTCACCAGTGAAATGGGAGTGTTACAGGGTCTAGTACAAGTGATTCTGAGGTCTTAAGCCTTAACATCTTCTATTACAGGCTTTATGCTTTGAAGGGATTCTTTATTTATATGGTATTAACTAATCTGGAAAGAAATTTTGAAGGGTCTATTTGAATCTTGATGGGAGGTGTGCTGTGAATTTTGCCAACATCAGTTGGAGATTTTTTTTCCCATGAGGAAGATGGTAGCTATTTCACTAGGGACAAATTATCAGTGTTTCCAGAATGAGCTGTAGTACTGTTAGAGATGAAACAAATAAAAAGATGTCAAAGGGTCATTTAATTCTCCTGGTTGATTACTTTGATGACTACTATCAAATTCTCAAATTATTCCACCATCTGGAGAAAGAGATTCTGGAATGACACTTCTCTAAGAAGTCTTGGCCGCATAAATGGGTAAGGGCAGAGCAACTAAGGAGAAAAGGGTGGATATCTCTTAAAGAGCCTAAACAAAAGGGAATAGGTTCAGAGACTGGTTTATTAGAGGTCTCCACTATTTGAATTGTATTAGTACTCTGAGGCAAGGTTTGTTTTTTTGTTTTTTGTTTTTTGTAGTATTGGGGTTGAGCACTGAGAGTGTGGATTTGGTGTTAGTTAGAAATAGAAGGGATTCATCTCCAATCTGGAGAAATGTTTCTCCAAGCTGATGAAGAAGGAGAATTGGAAAGAGCCTCTGTAGTTCCGTGGAGCCCTGTCATTGCGAGTTGGGAGGACATTAGGAAGTCTGGTTATTTAAGTGCCTAATGCGCTTAGATTTGTAATAATTTCATTTCCAATATCCTGGCTTTTGATAATAAAAGCTGAAACTAGGGGGTTTGGGTTTTATTTATAAGCCTTCATTTGCTGGAGTTGAAGATTAAGAATTTTGGCAGTCTTCCTTGGAAGTCACTCATCTAGAGTACAGGAGAGCTGGTTTGCCAGATTAACTAAATCTGGATAGACATAGTTTCTCATTCCATCCCAGTCCTTTTTTTTACAAGAAGTGAAAGGTCCTGGTTCAGCCTATTAGTAACCGTAGTATTAAGTTTCTCTAAGTGTAATCAACATCTGAAGGTACATCAGAATTTTCTTTAAAAATAATTTGAAGTCAATTGTAATAGTCATGAACAGGTTCATCAGATTTTTGTTTGCAAACCTGAATTTTGTTCCAATCCACAGGCTTTGGAAAAGCTCTAGGAATTGCTTTGATGAAGTTGCCTAGCGATTACTCTAGTCTGATCATATAATAAGTTAGCGCGCTGGTCTACCACTTATAATTACAGAGACCTTTCAGGATTTTTCCCATTAGCAGTTTCATCCAGTGCTGGGCCTGGTCTTCTCTGACAAGCACATGAACCAGCTGATATAAGTCAGAGAAACTAGGTTGATAAGTTCAAATGATTATATTAAATTCCGCAGCAATTCTGTGAGCATCTTTTTTTTTACTTTGGGGAAATCTTTTTCTATGGCTCACGGTTCAGCTTTCTACCAGGAAATGTAAAAAATTAGGGTTTAGCCTCTGGATCCTCAGAAGACTTAATTTTTAAAGAGACAGATTCTGAAAATTTCAGAGGAAAAAGGAGTGAGGAGAGTTTCAGAGAAAAGAGGAAGTTCAGCAAGGTGACTAGCGTGGGTGAAGTGAGGCTACAGGGGAGTCAGAAGTAGAGCCTGGGACAAAGAGCCAAGAAAGAAGAGCCTGAGGCCTTGGCTGCCATTTTCTCTTTCTTTTGTCATTTGTTTGCCTCAGTTCATCTTAAAATCTTATTTTGCAGAAAGGCAATTTTAGACTCCTGATAACATCGTGAAGCCTCAAACTACCAGTGAAAATAGGCATTGCACTCAATTCTGGAAATGTCTGAGCTGTTATAACACAATCCAGCTTTAAGGAAACTAAGTGTGGGGATTTCAAAAGTTCCCCATAATGGCCATTGATATTCTAAATTGCCTTTGGTCAGGTCAATCCATTTAGTTAGAAATGCACATGAGAAAGGACCAAGGTGTTTAAGCATGAAATCTGCCAGAGTCCCTATGGGGTGGGTGCCCTCAAAATACTTAGATAATTTGGATCTCATTTCTCAGAGGTTTTTCTCTAGAGTAAAAGAACAATTTTCAAACAGTTTAAACATTTTACAGGGCAAACAGCTCAATACAAACAGCTTGCAAGCTAATAGAAGCCAGTTCTAAAGAAACAGCTTGGTCTTGAAGGAGCCAGGCCAAAGGCTTTTTTTCAGGCAGTTTCCAGAGAATAACTTATTCCACAGTAATACACCAAGGCTGAAAAACCAGCACAGGTTTAGTGAAGCAGGAATTCTGAAGGAATGGATCAAGTGCGTTTTCAGCTTCAGTTGAAACAGTCTTATTTAAAATCAGACTGAAGTGCCAAAGGAGTACGTGAATACAGAATTAGACCTTCACCTGAAAGACAAAACCTTAAAATAGATCTGAGATAAAATTTGGAGAGTTTCAAATGTAAAGAGGGTGTGAGCTCAGATCTGGGAGAAAGCCATACCTGTATACTCCAGGGTACCACACCTGTGGCTCACGAGCCCTGAAGCCTTCAGGGCCCCATATGGGCCACCAAAATATTGACCTGAACTAAGGAGACTGCCAGATATTTCTTCTGTAAAAGTGGGTTTTATTTGGGATCAACAGAATTTGGGATCAGCAGTTCAGGGTCTGCAACCATGTCAAGTTATGCGCACGTCCCTGCACAGCAAGGGAAGGACTGTGCTTTTATAGAGGGTAAAAAGAAGTTGAGAGGGCTATAGTAAACAAAGAGTTTATGGCTTTTCATTGGCTTTGTCCTTGCCAGGAAAGAGGAGGAGTCTTTCTATTGGGCTCTGCTATGGTTGCAATGCATGAGAGTTCCCCCTTCTGGTCTCCAAACTCTATTTAACTGAAGTGTTTGTTATTATTATTATTTTTTACAGTACATAGAAACTGACAGATACACAGAGAATAAATATATATGGATGTATCACTTAAAACATTTTCATGAAATCTCAAGGAAAGTCAACCTGAGCAACAATGTTAAATGGCATCTTGAAAGGAGATAAAATTTAAACTGTATATTATTTGGCAAATAAGTAGTGATAGATTATTGGTAGCATTTAGTATAAGTGAACTAAATTCATAAAAGTGCTTTAATATCTTGAACAATATAATGGAAAGAAGGCTATGATTTTCCCCATGCCCAAAATTAATTTTTTTTTCTCATAATTACCTTTCTTTCTTGTGAAAAGAAAAAAATGTTAGGAGCACTTACTACCAAACAATTACCATTAAAATTGCCATTAATGCCTGATATTAATATATCACTGGGTCCAATGTAACAAAAAAGGAGCATCTGAAAGATTGCTTTGGAGTTTTTTTTTTCATAAGTCAGTATTTTTGGAGATGTCTTTAGGGTTGTTTAATTGAGTGTCTTATTTTGGGGGGCCCAATATAAGGACACTGGATTAATTCAAGTGTTATTAAATACCAAGAAACATTTTTAAATGCAAATTTATGGTAATAAGTTTAGTGTAGCACTAAATTAAAATTTTCATTATCATTCTCTAATTCAACCTTTAAAAATGCAGTCCTCAAAAACGTAGAGGGTAGTTTTTATTATTCCCATTTTATAGATGAGAAAATGAATTTTGAATATTAAATGAAAAACTTATATAGCCGTTTGAATTCAGATCAAAAATAGATTTTTTTAAACCTCAAATCTTTGTTCTTTCCATTACATTATACTGTTTCCAACGTATAAATCAATATATGAATGTGAGTGCATGTACTTGGGCAGAAAGGACTGCTACATTTAAGGTAATATCTTTGCATTCTTAAATTTTTCCCAGGAGTTTTAAACAAATGCATACTCAGCAGAATTTATTCTTCTCTTGAATAAACTCTCTTAAAATGTGCTGGGCACCACTATTATGATATTTTCTCAGAGAAATGTATTTTTTGCTAATAAAAGAGAAGTAATTAGAGTGTCAATAAGCAGTATGTAACTTATTCAGTCTTCACGGTACTTTTAATTTAGAAATGAAAACATATTTCCCAAAGGCAGTCCTTTATGTTTTTTATAGAAACATAAAGTATGTTTTTATTTTAAAAAATTACCTTATTGTGATTTACTGAGATATGAACATGGAAATGGTGATGTTAAACAATATTTTCTTTAGCTCTAAAATTGTAGTGGGATCATGATTTCGTAAGAAGAAAATTAGTTATGGTGGTAACATTATTGTATAATTTCCCTCAGGATCTCTATATCAGGAGTGGTTTTTTTAATATCCTAAAACAAGTCACCTACAGTCACTTTAGATATAAAGTAATGTTGAATAAAACAATATCATACAGCAGCTCACAGTATGAGCAAAGACATCTGTTTATGTTACCATGAATAGTTATGAATTGAGATGCTTAAATGACTTTGCCAGCAAAACATTGCCTCTTAATTTATTTTTATAACAAATGGAAGCCTCATTTTCACGGTTGGGTAGTTTGCATTCAAATGTACGAATAACTTCAAAGGCAGTCACTTCTACACAGCATGTTTTATTGTAGAGCATAAGAAGGAATTGCTAATGGTCTCTTGTTGGGCAGTCATCTTCTCCATCAAGAGTTTAATTTTATTTTATTTTTAAAATGTGGTATGTAAGTTGGGATTTATTTCTTTAGAGTACAATTTAATGAATCTGAAATTAATGAGAATTTAATACACAATCTAATATATATAAAGTTGAAAAGGAAAATATAAATGTTCATTCTAGGAATCTTGGAATTTTGTCAGTTCTTTCTGGGGTTCTGAAACTGAAGCTTTTCTTAAAGAATTTTTTTAAACAAAGGAAAAGAGATGCCTTATCTATTAAAAATATTTGGATTATTTAAACCTAACAGAAAGGAAATTTTCTATGAGTAAGATACTTGTGAAAATGACTGTTTAAGTAATTGAATATAATAAAATCAGAAGCCGGGACAAGTATTATATTTCCATACATGTAAATTTAAATTGCAAAATTTTAAATTCTCCTTTATTTCAGTTAGCATAGATTGTACTTTTACATGAATATTTCTATTTATCCTTATAGTCAAAAATAGAAATAAAGTATTTCAACTCTAAAACATGACATTGTATCAAATGCTACTTGTTCACATGAAAAGTTCTATTCTAAGTATTTATAAACATTTGAAAAACAAACCACTGAATTATTTTGTCTCAAAATTGTAAATATGTTTGTTATTCATTTAATTATGTTTATAAATATGGTTTTATTCCACTTTAAAATTATCCTATATAAAAATGAAAGTGGATTTAACAGAATTAAATATAACAGACTTGCCACTTTCACAATAGAGGCATAATAAATAAGTACAGAGATGAGAAACTTGTGCTTAAATGTGCAAATGTAGTATTCATTTTAAGGAAAATATAAGTAACATGAAATTCAGTGGGTCAAGCATCATATTTACTTATTCCTATTATACAGTATATATATATATATAGTGCTTACTTTGACAGATACAGTCCTAAGTGCTATACATATCTTATTACATTTATATCTATGAGAACATGAACATGTCTATGAGAACATGACAATTTACACATATAACAGGTGAGAAAACTGAGATTTGCATGTAAAGTAATAATATCCCTATCTCTCTCTGTATCAGTTAGGTTTTAATCAGGGAAGCAGAAATACCAAGAGCATTATGGAGTAAGGGTTATATTATAGGAATCAGACTTTGATTAGTTGGGGGACTGGTTAAAATATATATAAAGAGCTGTAGCCTCTGAATCTGGTGATAGACCTGAATTGCTAAATGTAAGCTGGTAGTCAGGAAGAAAAGCTGAGCATGAAATCCTGGAACATGAGAGGAAATCGGAGCCCATTACGACAACTAGAACATTTTGTGCAGTTTGTACATTGTGTACAGGGAGGAGGGCAGAGTAAGTGAAGGCCTGTCTGCTGCCCTCATCAATAAAGTGAATCAACAGATAGTAACAATGTGCTAGACTACAGTGGTGCTTGCCACTCTAAATTAACCTACAGAGCATGAGGTTGCTTCAATTCTACCTTACAAATCTCATGCAAAATTATCTTGTGGCTAATTTTAACATACAATTATGGAGAAAGGAATCTTGGGAAATGTAGTTTTCCAGTTAGAAAACAAACTAAACTCCCCACACTCTCTTATTTTTACTTGGGTCTAAACATTTATCTTGGTCTGTTTTCCACCTCTTTGAACACAAAGTTGAGATGAATTTTTCCTTTCAGATTCTATAGAATTGGATTCTACAGAAATTACTAAAATAAACTAGTTGTTTGGAATTTTGAAAAAAAATTGTTTGAATGGTGAATTTTAAAGTTACCACTGAACAATATAGGAATATATTAAAATTAATTTTAACCCCTAAATATATTTTCTTTTAATATGTTTCAGAATTATTTAGAAAAAATATTTGATAAGACTCTAAATCTTTTACAGGAAGAGAACACATGACTTAATTCTAACATTTACATAATTTAATCCAAAAATAAAAGTTACTTTACTACTTCATAATGATTAGATCTACTTGATTCTGCTAATATAAAGCTATTTTGTTATATTGGGGGGGGTTGTATAAATGCTAAATTATATCACATATAAGATATTAACAATAATATTTTTAATGCTTTTTTTTCCAAATCAAGAAATGAATTCATATTTCCTAGCATGTCTAAAGAACAAACTTTCAGATTTCACCATAGCAGATATATAGTTTGTGTTTGTAAACTTTTGCATTGATTCAAAATCCCATTAAAATATCTGTGAAGATAACACAAAAGTAGACAGCAACCCTGGAATCAGACAAACATTAGTTATATCTGAGGAAAATGTTCACTAACTTTAACAATGATAGAGTTTGATTTATAATCATAATCCTGTATAATTTGACAATACTCCTTGTATCACTTATGGATAGATGCCATCAAAAAGACTGGGAAAACTTTGATGCAAATGTATCCTGTTATAATTTTACATTCTAAAGGTAAAAATATCAGATATTCTTCCCTACTCTCACCCCATCTCCCAGAATGAAGCTTATTTTCAGAATCAGCTGTATTTATTCTACCTTCCTCTTCATAAAAATCTCTCTATTTACCTCTATTCATAGACTATAACCCCTTGTATACAACTTAAAATGTGTTAAGAGTTTAGAAGCAAAAGCAAAACAGCTTTGAATGTGTATTCCCTTGGAGAAAAGTACTTGGAAGCAAAACATGAGTGTATTATAAGCAGTGAGTCATGGGAAGTTGTGACTTTCAAGTAAGAGCCCTGTATGAAAGAAAAACCACAAATGAGTCTGCTTATCTACAACAGGCCAAGAACTGTAGAATGTTTATCCCCTGTAAATCTAGAAAAACTTTACCCAGTTAAAACTTGCTAATAAATTGAGCAAAAATTCATAATCATTAGAACTGTAACAACAAACATATATCTAACATAATTAATTTGCCATTTACAAAATGGAAATGGACTTTGGTTGAAATAATGACACACTCTGAGCTCTTTTTTGGAAAACGTCAGCCTGTGAATATGCATGTGACCATGTATCTGACCATGTTAGAGTTGGAGGAACCAGATTTACACTAAAATTGGACAAAATTTAGAAAAAAATAACTGTTTTCAGACATTGAAAAGCCAAAAGTGGACTGTGGTTTTTGAGAGAACTAAACCAAACAAGATGAACCCATTGATTTTCAGGCTCAATGGCTGGAGGAACACCTAGAGCACAGAGCAAGGAGGCATATCCCAAGCAGTAGTTTTGCTGAGTTTCAGAATAGTGATCAGATTTTAGGAAAGATGATGGCATGTCTGAACATTTCAGGGCACAGTTTCAGAGAAAAGGGAGCTCTAGAGAAAAAAGCTCTATAAATGGACATTAGATCCTGTTGAATTTTTCTTGAAAACTCAACCAAATAGAATGGGTAAAATACCACAAATATGGGTAAAAAAATGAGCTGAAACGTATGAGTGGAATGATTTCCAGAGTTTCACATAGCTGTAATGAAATTTAGTTTCAACATGCTGGAGTAGAATTCAATAATACTCCATAAGAGCCATGGCTTAGTATTAAGGCTAACTGCTCATCAATGTGTAGGGTACTCCAAACATTCCCTGACAAAGCTTTAAAACAACAATTGACATTCAAGCTGACACTTAATGTAATGAATTGCCTAGAAGAAAAAAGCACAATATTCTTTAGAAGAAGACAAAAAAAATCCAGACACTCAATAAGAGAAAATTAAATGTGTCAGCATCTACCCAAATATTACTAACCATTCCAGAAAGCAATAAAATGCAACCCAGAAGGGGAAGATATAAAAAGTGGAACCTCTAAAGATGGAAATTGTAGTATCTGAAATTTGAAAATCCCTAGAGTGGGTTTAACTATTGATTAGGTATTACAGAAGAAAATCTTAATGAATTTGAAGACACCATAGAAACTAGACAACCTGAAGCACATTGAGAAAAAATAATTATGAAAAAAATAATAGTTTCAGTGACCTGTAAAATAATAAGCAGTTTAACCAAAGCTTATTTGAAGATGCAGAAAGAAAGGAGTCAGTGTGCTTACATATTTAAAGGATTTATAGGTAAGATTTTTCTGTCTTTGATGAAATTAAAAACCTACAAATCTAAGGCACTCAAGAAAATCCCATTAAGATTAACACATAGAAAACAACATTAAACCACGAAATAACCAATTTATAGAAACTTATGGCAAAAAAAAAACCTTAAAGCACAAAGGGATAAAGCACATTATAAGAAGAACAAAGAAGCACATTACAGCATACTTTTCATCAGAAACTACCCAATCCAGAAACTGATAGAATTGTATCATCACATGCTGAAAACAAAAGATATCCTCAGCCAAGCATTCTATACACAGTATAGAATTATACACTCTAAGAAATGTTCATTAAAAATTTCAAGCAGAAGTAAAATAATACTGGATAAATATAGATTATATTCATTCATATATATATATGAAAAAAGAAATCAAGAAATGAATATGTGGGTAAATAATTTTTAAAACTTTATTTCTCATTTTTATTGTTATTAAAAATAATTGGCTGTGTTTTAACTTCACTGGTGTTATGTAAGGACAGAATTTTGCCTCACAAATACTAAAAATTTGCTCCAGAAGCATGAAAATGCAATAAAGACTTTAAATCACTTTTAAACACTTTCAACAACTAAGCAAAATTATTAGCAGGTGATGTTGTTTTAAAAAGTGTGTTTTAGGTCTGCTGATGGTTATTAAAAGAAAACTTTCTAATATTAAATATGCATAAAAATAGATAAAGCAGAGTTTGGAAATTCTCCTATTATCACTACCAAACTTGTTTTATTGTTTATGACTTCTATGGATGGTTATTGAAGTTAATTCCATACATATTCAATTTTACGTATATTTTCTTTAAAAAAAAAAACCCTCAAAAACATCTTCCTCCCAATCTTTATATGTTTTCAGAAGGTCATACTCAATCTTCAGAAGTAATAATGATTTTGAACTAAACGGACATCAGGAATATAACAATTTTGTTTTCGCATATGGCTAAGACGGATTCTCAACCTCTGGACACAACACCTTTAAATTATGCCAATAGAGGGAATTCCCTAGTGGACCAGTGGTTAGGACTCTGCACTTTCACTGCCTAAGGCCGGGGTTCAATCCCTGGTTGGGGAACTAAGATCCCACAAGCTGTGTGGTGTGGCAAAAAATAAATAAATAATGCCAGTAGATAAATATACATATATAATACTCCGTGTGTTTGTTCATTTGTTTGTTTTGTGATAAGTGCCCAGCCTCAATACAATTCTCCTTTTTCAAACATCAGAAAGCTGGCTTTAAAATGTATATGGTTTGATTGAAAAGAAATGTATCTCTGGGATTCTAACCAAAAAAGGGTCTTCATGAAGACAACGTATCCTAAATCATCATATGATTCTCTGTATTAAAACAACATGATAATTCAAGGTGCTAAATGATTAAACCTACATTTGTGTTTGTGTTTGAAAACTGTAGGTTATTGTCTCTCTTCTTGATTCTGATCAGGACACATTAGATAAAGTTTTTAAATGGCCAGAGATAAATATCTGAGCACTTGCTTTTGTTAATGAGTTTCTGTGGTGAAAGTCATTATGTGGTCATTTGGCTGAATGGGGAGTGCAAATGAGAAAAGAGACTAATATAACATATAGAGGCCCATATTGCTGTCATTTACAGTTCCATTATGCAAAATAGGTGTTCTGTTTGTGCTAATATATGTTGCTCTGTAACAATACATTTATTAAATAGAAACTTTACAGAACTTACAATATTTTCAGTGTAGGAATGGCACCAAAACTGAAGTCAACATATTTTATCTGGATAAGCTTTTGTGATTCTTTGTAGAATAAATACATAAATGAGTTAGATGGGCTAAATTAGGTGTTTACTGACAGTTTCACTTAATTCTTTATTTGGTCCAATATAAATCAAAGATATTTTCCTGAACTGGATACATGCCCATAGGATGTTATCATTTCTAGAAATATTTTAAAAAGATACTTCTTCTAATAAAAAAGATGTCTAAGGAATTTGCAAGGTATTTCAGAATTCTGTCAAGTGGGTAGCTCAATGAACTATCTATGATAAGACTTCGTATGTCATTTCTGTCTTTATTATCATCATTAGTTGTAATATTATTATTTTTAAAAAAGAGATTTACTTCTCTTAGTCTAAAGAAAAATTGTTGCATTATTAAGATCACTAATCAGACTTAATTAATGCTAATGATGACATATTAAAAAAACACATAGATTAATCTAGATAACTCAATACTAAGGACACAGAATACACTGAATTTTTAACTGTTTAAGTCATGTTAAGTGCTTGCCTTTTCTGTAGTTTTAGTACATCACGAATTGTAGTCTGATATGGTTGATAATGTTATTCATAAATAATAGTTTCATTAGTAAAATATGAACATTATAATTTTTGTTCAACTCTCCATACACTTAAAATATAGTATAGGACGTATGAAATAAAATACCTTAATAGTATCATAAATGTTAACAAATATTGCTTATTTTATGCATATAACTACTAAGTAATATGAATAATAGGTCAGATGTATGTTGGTAATATTCTATGGCCATTTGGTATTATTCTTCACATGAATATGAAGTTAAATAGAAATATCTACTGTTATTTCTGTTTCAATTAAATACTTTAAAATGTAATATTGTACATTATATTTTGTCTGTTAATATAGCACATAAATATGTAAAACACTTGACACATGAACATTACTTAAAATTCAGCTTTAAATTTGTAGATTTGAAGTCTTATAATTGAATAAGGTGTAAGAATAAACACAATCACATTGAAAAGTTAGTTTTTCTCATTAAAAGTGGTCTTAACTTACAGGACACTTGAAACTCAAAATTGATTGCAGTTTATGATACCTTTCATTTGTTTAGCTGCATCTCCATCACTTTTAACTTTGCTCCTTCTGTCTTCTGTCTCACATCCCACATTAATAATTCCTACATATGATACTTACACTTGGTGAACATGTGAGCACTTGGAATATCAAATTCCCACATCCTTTGCTGTGGTATAGATCATTTAGCTAAATAAACACTTTTGACATAAAAGAGGATATACTTAGTGGCTTCTGAATTGAGTTCAAGATCTAACATGAGACTTTTTACTTTCTCCAGCATGTTCTTACTTTGAGGAAGATCACACCAGACTCACAGTCAGACTCTCCCAAGGGCTAAAAATGTAGAACTTAATAATTTTGAGCTAAGTAATAAATGTCACCCTGGTTATTCATATTTCCTTACATTTTACTAGATATAACCATATTTTAGTCACCAAGTATTTATTGAGCTCCTATTAGAGTCATAAGTTAGTCACATTTAAAAAGCCATGAACTCTACAGTGAAAAATCTGACTTTGGAAAACACAAACATATGCACAGATATTTAGGTACAAATAAAATTAAAACTGCAAAATAAAATTTTATAGTAATTAATTCATAATAATTTCAAACAGCAGCCTTAAAGATTCTGAGTATAATTGAAAGTTTTTCAGCTTCGCCTTTTAGTTGATAATAATATCAGTGTACTTATTTTAATACTGTCGCTTAAATGTAAGTTTAATTTAAAAGAAAAACTGTTTACTTGAGTATTTTCCATTTAGACCCATGGAAAGATAGTAAGTATATGTGTACTATCTGTGAAGAAACGTGACATTTTTTCTAACTACCTTTTTACGGGTAAATATCTATTAAAACAATATTTTTATTTTGTTATTTAAATTCTGTTACAGTATTCAAGGTCCATTTTTCAGTGTTTATTAGTAAACACTGCTTTGAATTTCCACCTTGTTGGGTTTGATTTTTAAAATCTAAAATAGACCCAGCTTGAAATTGCATGTGCTAAGAATAAATGGATTTCATAAACGGTTATCAAAAGGAAAAGCACAGTATGCAATAGTTTTATTTTGACTTTAATATTTAGTCAGTGAGTTTTCAGAATTTCAATTGCCATTTTGCTAAATAAGAACAAAATTAGTTTTCACTAATTAACCCTACTATTTATTTATTATCATCCACCACTGTTTGTTATAATAAATTGATGATATAAATATATTAATAATTGACTGTCAACTAGACAGCAGAGTAACATACTTGCTGTGAAGTCTCCAAAGCACTTACAGAAATCTGTCAATGGCATCAACATTTTTGAAATTAACTTAATATTTATTAATAGTAAAAACAAGGAAATTAGGCAACTCTAAATAATCAGAATGGACTTGGTGAAAACAGATAACTGAACTGGTACTAGAATGTATGACTCTTACACATTTCTCCATTATCTGTCCCCAGTGTTTGCTCTTCTGACTTCATCTCTTTATTTCTCAGCAAGACTAGAGTTACTAGATTTTTTTTTTCCCCTGATGGGACCAGATTCCAATTCAGCAGAATATTGCAGAATATAAAAGAAATCGTTTTAACTATTTACTAGTTAAACCTCAGTTAACATTAGTTTCCATTTGTTAAAAAAAATTGAGTACTGGCATATTTGAGAGACATTGTAAATACTAAGACTTAGAGGATAAGGTTTAGAAAAGTTTAGGCTTCTGTAATCTTTAGTAGGAACCTATTAAAATTAGCCACCTAAAGGGATGTTTCTCTCAAGTGAACTCTAAGTTTATGACATATTCATTGTAGGTGTTTTACAAAGTTTGACATTTGTCTTTATATATAACTTATAGTTTTTTCTTTGATTGCTTCTTTTTAGCCATACCTTTTTTAAGTCAAATTTTAAAACTCCTAATTGTGCCTAGATTTTTGAATCATAGAAAGAAAATTTTTTTTGTCCTCTTGAATGTTTGAAAATTTCTATAATAAAAGCTAAACAAAGAGACAATATTCGTATTTGAATAATAGCAGCTAATACTTCCTGAAAAATTTATATGTTCCTGGCTCCAGGCTAAATCCTTTACCTGCATTATCACATATATTCCTTATAGTAAAGTCATAAGATTTTGTTGTTGTTGTTCCCTTGTACACAAGAAGAAAGTGTCAACTGAAAAAATAATAATGCACAATGCAAGAGTTGTGAGTTAAGTTTTATTTGGGGCCAAATGAGGACTATAGCCCAGGAGTCACCTCTCAGATAGCTCTGAGGAACTGTTCCAAAGAGGTAGGGGAATGGTCAGTATATATATGATTTTAGGGAATGAGGATACATGCAGTTAAGCACACATTTCGTCAGAAGGTTGCTGCTAGTCACAAGAAGTTTGCTACTAGTCATGAGGAGCAGATACCTCCGTTAATGATTTAGTGCTTTTTTAGATATGAGACGATGCAAAAAATTGGGCCTATAAAGTCTTCTCCTGAATATATCTAACTATCTGAAGGCCTGTTCTGCCATTTTTTTCCCAGAGCACAGAGTGCCTCATTCCTGATCTCTGCCCTAAACTCCTTTCAGGGTGTGTTGAAGGTCAGCAACTGCAGTGGCTAGGGACTTCATTCTTATAGAACCAGATGGCTAGCTACAATTTTTAGTTGGCTAAAGAAACCTCAAAGATTTACGTTTCCCCAAAAAATATCTTACTAAGAAATGGCAGGATTAGAATTTGGAACCCCATGTCAGTTTCCACAGGCTTCATTGCCCATTTGCCTCTGAAAACAATGCTTCATTCCAGCAAGAGTTGCTATACCTGTTTTTCCACTTGACCTCTCTTGAACTGGGAGTAGCATGTTACTTTTTCCTATTACCAACGTGTTTTATAGGATTCCTTTATCTTCTTAATTTCTGCTTTCTACAAGTGATTGCTTATTTAATACATAGATATTTATAACTATTGTATTTTATCATACACTGTGTATTTTAACATAGAGTGTCTTTCTTTGGTTGGTAGAAAAACCCAATTCTTGCTTTCTTGTTATTTAATTTGTCTGGTGTATCTCGCTCTTGCCTTCCTTTCATTTAGCTTTTCTGAATAACTGTGGTAGTCTCCCTTTTTTTATACATCTCTTCTTTTTTCATATATCAGTTATTAATTTAATTACCTCAGGAATGGCTTGCTATGTCTTGAAATTTTAGTGCAGCAAAATTTCTTGGTAACTTTGGTATGCTCATCTATTCATTTTCAAGAGTTAAGCTTTCAATTTCTTTTTTCAGTTCCTGACTATAATTCCAATGTGATGTTTACAAAAGCCATTTGTGGAGATGAAGAATGCATTTCAGGTAAAAGAAGTTCCTTGATTGTTATACATTTATGTAGTGTTATCAACACAAAACCATAAACATATAATCTTGCTTCTAAGATTATAGCATAGTTAGAAGCTTTATACTATTATTCATCGCTTTTGAAAAGTTGGCTCATGTATTTCAAGCAATACCTAATACCAATCCCTAAAATTTTAGTGTCATATATCTACAACAGAGTTGTCAAATGTTGACCTGCTAAATATAACTAGGTCAGGAACCATGTCAAAGTATACTACTGTTTGACTACACCCAATAAAATCATAAAAATAACTTACGATCTTTTTAATAACAATAGCTTTGATCAACTTTAAGTAAATTAAGTAAGATTATTATACCTATTGAATGCTTATTCACATATAGGCAACATAAGCAGTGTCTAATTTATCAAGGGGCAAAAGAACATTTATATCATTAGATTACAAATAATTTTTTTTTCAATCCATATGGCTGAAAATTTCTTTTATTAATTTTTATTGGAGTATGGTTGCTTTACAATGTTGTGTTAGCCTCCACTACACACGGATTACAAATAAATTTAATAGAGAATGTATTTTTCATTAACTTAACACTTTCGCATTTTCTCTGTGTATTACATTCTTTTGACTTGCTTGCATTAAGTTCAGATGCCTTCGCTGATATTAAATTCAGCAGCCATAAGGATGATATAGGAATGAGAAGCAGAATATCAAAAATTTAGTTTTTATATTTTTCTTTTCATCTGAAGTGTTTAATGTTATGGACAGATACATAGATGCATTAGTAAAAGCAGTACAAAAGCTAATTTTAAACACAGAAAATCCATTGCATTACATAATAAGCATCAACAGAATTAATAGATGAATAAACTTTTGTTCTGGAAGGTTAACTGTTCCCATGTAGTTAGATTGCTCTTAATATTATTACACAGCTAAAGATAATATCTCCAAAGATATCTTGCCAAAAGTGGTATTAACCAATTTATACTTGGTATGTAGGTGTTTGGCCACATCCATAAAAAGTAACAGAAGTGTTCTTATTGATTTGCAAATTCAACAGCCAAGCGATAATTCACATTAGGTCTAATAAAGAACACAGTTTTTTGGCTGCCAGTAGGAGCAAAAATCCATGTGCTCAACTTTTACCTTTTTAAAAAAAAAATTTTATAATTTATCAAAGTCATACACTTAAGTTACAAATGCCTTTTTAGGATCTTAATGAGTTTCATAAAATATTACAATTTATTCCATTATTCATTATTTATAAATCTTATATAACTATTTTCATATTCAAGTTGTTTGAAGACCTATTTACTGTTAATATTTGTATACATCTTATAATTCTATAAATGTGAACAAATGGCAAAATTTAAATAGTCAAACAAGGCCTGAAACTTAAGGATCCTATATAATTCAAATTTTTTTTTCCTTATTGTAAATTAGCTTGTTAAATTATGTTGTATTTTAGGACAAAGATAAAATCAGAATAGTTAGTGGTGTGTGAGAAAAGTTGTTCTAAGCTATGTATGATGGAGTGAAGAAATAGATGTAACGATAACCAGAGATAGATCAGAGAGAAGAAAAAAAAAAGGAATTAGGTTAAGTTTGCAAGAGTAAGTGATTTAGTAATCCCAACACTGAAAAGTATGCCCAGCATGTTTCTGTACATGGACATTAAAGAAAGCTCAACAACATTCATATTACAGTACAATGACTGGAGTGGAGTTTTCACATAAGAGTTAGTTACTATAGCTTCAGTATCTAAGAGTGATGATAAAATTAAGTCTCAAGCTAAGATAATGATAAGTAGAACCAAATGTTGAAATAAACATGAAGAATTAGACCAGAGAGATAATCTACTTCCAAATGTTGGAGACCAAGACTTTCATAATTAAGAATATTTAAATTGCTTTATATAGTTTGTACTTATAAATATACAGTAGAAGACAGAGGTTTTCTCTTTAAATGGTTGGTTTATGTTGGATACCTGAAAATCCGTTACCCTAGAGGAGCTCTAAGTTAACTTTCTACAGTAGCATCTGAGCAGTGAGAGTGCCTGGGTTGCCCTATCCAGGGGTGTAACTTATAGTTTATCATATCATCTATCCTAGATATTTATATTATCATATATGTTTGATAATATTCTAGAAAATTAGAAAGAAAGATACATGGAATCAAGTGAAGTATTAGAGTAAGTTGTTCTGATTTATTGAGAATAATCTTTATGCAAATTAAAGTGATCATAGAACCAGAATTACCAAACTCCTACTCACCAAACCTGCATTAATTCAGTTTTTTTTTCTACTGAAACTGTTTTTCGACTCTGTTACAATCATTTTGCACAATCTTTTGTAAAATTTTAAAGACATTCTAAGGGTAAGATTATAAGTATTTTAAGATTATTCAACACTGTAGAAACCAGTATTCAATGATGTGAGAGAAAAATTGTTATAATTTTCAGGAGATGAAAAGATTGACTAAAATAGGAAAAAGTACAACAAAGAATCTTGATTGATTCTTGATTGATTAAAATAGGAAAAAGTACGACAAAGAATCTTTAGACCCTGTAGATTTTAATATGGCATTTTAAGAAGCATATTCATAACAAGTTCCAGATTATGTATAAAATATTACCACATAATAAAGAAATGTAATGCTATCAGCAAAGCAAGGAGATGGATTTTATACTAGAAGTCACTAAGTAATAAACAGTCATCATCTAATTTGTTCAAAACAATTTTTTGAAAACAAGCAGGAAGAAAAAAGAATATGACTTTGTTTTATCCTCAAATGACAGTATCAATTAAACTTAAAGAGTCAAAAGTTTTATAAATCATACTTCAATTACCAATACCAATTAAGTTTCTTGCTAATATATATTAACAGAGGTATTCTAATATCCTATTATTTGTAAAGGGAAGTAAATCTTTTTCAACATATATGGTACCGCATTTAAAAATTTAGTTATAAATTTAGATAGAGATCTGCATTTAGAATTTAGAAGAAAGAAATTTATTATAAATTGGTCACCAAATAGATATTGGGAATAAGATGTTTTCTAAATGAATGCAAATCATCAATAAACATTGTATCAGTATCAGTTCATACTTAACAAATTTAGCTTTTGAACGAAGCTTTGCCCACATAAAATATCCCATCAAGTCTGTATTACCACATATATAGGTGTATTTAATTTTAATAAGTCTTTTAGGATATTAGAAAATATGGTTATATAAATAAGACTAAGCTATGATTAATTAATGTTAAACCTTTGTAAAAAAATTTATTATATACCTAAACATGTATTTCCTCTAAAGTAGCTCTAAATATGTTAAATCATAACACTATTAATAATGATAATTAATAATTATTGGGTCCTTACTATATCCTAAGTACAGACTAACTGCTTAAAGAATTATCTGTTTTTGATTATATGTTGTTTCCTTTTTCCAGAAATAATTACAGACTATTCTATCTTTTGTACTATGCATTTCTGTAATCTGATTATTTTGCAGTGCTTTTAAAATACATAAAGTTACATTTAATTAATTCTATGTTTTGCAACTTCACACAGCATTGAAAAAACACTGATTGTTAACCTTTTTCCCTCTTGTCTGCTGGGAAGCCATCTAGTGTTTACAGGGATAATTTTTATCTTCCAAAATAATTAAATGAGAAAGTTAAGGCAGTCTTACTTCTAGTTCTAAACTCTGCTTTGCAGTCTTCTGTGTGAAATTCATAAATTTAACTTTTAGCCACAGCTAATAGGTCTGGTAATTCAAAAATAAATGCAAATAATAAATAAATACAAATTACACTATAAGTTAATTATCTAAATGTCTTAAGTATATATGCAGCTTAATGCTATTTCAACCGAGTCAATATACAGGATAAATATATGCCTTTAAATGTATATATTAATATTTTTCCATTTCTTAGTCTGTTTCAGAAATCTATTAAAAATTGTTTATGAAATGTGCAATTTCTATGCTCTTAGATTAAAATGGGTAACAAATAAATCAATTATATTAATATTCTACCTACAAGAAATTGTACTCTGAAATTCCTGATGCCAGCACTAGACACATTGCAGATCAAATAGCCCATTCACTGTCTTTCAGAAAGAACAGACTGTGGTCCAGGGAAAGACAGTGTCAGAGTGAGAACTTAAATTTCCTGAGTCACAGGTCTGCATTCCTTTTACATCAATACTTGCCCACCATACTGAAAATAAAACAAAACAAAACATGAGGCATTTCACTTCTAACTGAATATTTCATCATATGTTTTCTCCCTATTGTAGTGATTTATAACAGTGTGTATTTTTGCTACATTATGTACTTTGGACTGTAGCACTACAAACAAGTTTAAATTATCCAATGCAGAAGTCAATTCTAGTTTTATTCTTACTGGGTTTTTTTTTCACCATTATCCTTGAACAGTGAGAAAACTTATTTTCACAATCTATTACAAACAAAAGAAAACAAATGGTTTGATATGACTGAATTCTCAACTTGCTAATTATAAAGAGCCAAGTGGCCATAATTTTCATGGTGGTCATTGCAATATTCATTTTCCAATTTTCAGCAATAAGAAACTATTAAAGAAAATATAAAATGATATCTATGATATTTGTATCAATTAGTATTTCTCCATGTGTTTGCGAAGTAAGTGCCATGGTTCAGTTATTCAGCTGATATCCAGCCAGAGGAATTCTGTCCATCTGTTTGAATCCATTTTAAACAAGATCATTTAGGAAAATGAACTTATAATAACATATGGTAACTAAATTCAGTATGGATTTTCCACTGCATTGACCAACTTAGAGAAATTCTCTTATGCAAATACAAATGTTCACAAGCCAAAGTTTTCCTTCTACCATAGCTGTTGTTCAGAAGGTGGGAAGGAAAAATAATGCTTTTCAGTTGGCGTCAGTTGTGTACACTCTTCTCAGTCTTATTGGATGGCCTCAGATTAGACCACATATACGGTGCATGTTTCAGTTGAGGAATATAAAGGATTTTCTTACTAATTTTTAAAGTGCTTTAAAGTTTAATGTTTAAAGTGGAATTTATATTTATGTTAAACAGATTCAAACTTAGATAGATAGAATCCTAACAAAAAGATAGACAAAAGACTGACTCTCTAAATTTAATAACTTTATAAGGCCAAACAGTTCTGTACAAGAAGAAAAATGATGAATATAACCTTCTAATCCAGTAATATAGTGCCCAGGCTTGTTTGACTTTATGTTATAGCTCAATAATTTAATGAAACGAAATAGTAAAAAAAAGCACCTGAGTTATATCTTACCTTTGCCAAAACTGTTGTTTGGTTTGTGTTCCTACACAGACAAATACAGGAATCCATTTTTCCTGGACAAATTCTATGTGTTCTCTCCACATTACTGTTTATGCACACAAATCTCTTTTATATAAGCTTTACCCCTAAAATTCTCATGTTCCTTGTATCTCTGTGCTACCCACCTTCACGGAACCATTCTTTCTCTACTTTTGAAACCAGAAGGCCACAGAAACATCTTAGACATCTAAATGAGACTTGAGAAGCAAAGTAACTCAATAGTTTATGCAAAAAACTAAAACATGATGAATGATGTGAAGAAAGACAATAAATGAAGCACAGAGTGACAGTTGATTCAGTATGGGAAATATGGAAAAATCCAGGGTTTATAAAATTTGTAGTTATTTTATTACTTTATTGCTTAGTTTTGTCTGTCTTTTCACTGAGAATCTAAGAAAATGAGAACAAGATAATTATGTGAGTCATGCACCATTGTGTATTCAGTTCCTGGCAAAAAATATAATGATATTTGATTTGTTGATTCTCCTGACCCTCACTCCTGCCCCTTCCATTTCTATTTTTGTACAATAAACCAATGATTGATACAGTGTTGCTCAGCAGAATTTTAGTGTCTCACTTTTCAAAATGTTTTCTTCTCTTTGTTCTGTTAAATGTTAAAATCACTAAATTCTATCAAAGCAATAATTGAGGTAATCTTTTCATAAATCCTGAGACAAAAATAGAAAGAGAGAGAGAGAAAGAGAGAAAGGAGAGGGAGAGAGAAGAGTTTATTTAGTATCTTAGAACCAAATTGATCCCAAATAATGTCCATTATAAGTACCTGTGACTTGGAAAGAAGTTAATATTGAGGCAAAAAATTCCACCCTATAACATTAAAAAATAAAGTTTACCAAATAGAAAAAAACTCAGAGTTAATATTGAATCACTGTTAATTGAACACTAAAGATTAAATAAAGATTAAAATTCTTTAATCTCTTTCCTTTGGTCCTATCCTCATTTTCTATCTTACATTTATCATTGCCTATATATTTCTTTGCCAGTTTTAACTAGCATCTTTTTTAGTGTGCTATCACACCCTTGTTTATAATATTGTCTACAAGAAATATTTTCTGCATCCTTACCTTGAATATAAATGATTCAACATGAATTTAAGTATCTCACATTGTAAAATGGCAGACTTCACTTTTCTTTTTGCTGAAAATGTCCTCTGAAGCTCAAGATATATTACATATATATGTAATATTAATGTATAATATAGCTATATGATATAATATACATGTATTAATAAACCTTTCCCTAGTTTAAGGTGAGTTAGTGGAGAGATCATTTCATTTCATGGCATTTTCAATCATATTAGCTTAAATATGGAATTGAGAAATGCTGTTAGAACAAATATATTTTTATGAAATATATCTATAAGGAAGTTGCAAAAAGATAATGCACATGCAAACCTATATATTGGGATTGTCCTTCAGAATGTAGTTCTTTCTTTCTTCTGGAGAATAACGGACCTTTTTGTGGTTCAGTTACTAACGTGTTTCACTTTTATAATATACCATGATTCAGAGGTAACATTTTATTAGTCAGCATGACTCTAAATTTAATAAATCAGAACAATAATAATTAGATACTTTCCCTCCAAATAGGTCTTAAAAGATTAAATCAATCAGAATTAACCCCCAAGTTAAAGACACCTCCCATGTGCACATATACCTTTAATATTTTATCTATTTTTCTTTCTTAGAACTTAATAATAAGCTTTAAAATCTACTTTGCTGATAATTTTTTTCCCACTCATAAATTGAAAGTTATTTAAAGGAAGGGTTTTTTTAAATCCTGTTTGCCTTAACATAGCTAAACCTAAAGTATAGTAGGTATCTAGTAGAGTTTAGATGCCCAAATAAATATGTACTGAATGAATAAATTAGTGATCTGCCTTCTGATATAATGGCTTTAGAGTTGAGAGATCATTATGTCATTAGCACTCTTGCTTCAAATGAACAGAATTAAAATGCAGATGGTGATGAGGAGAAATAATTATGAATAATATAAATGAAGAACAATCAGGAGTATACTTCTGCTGTGATTGCTGCATCCATCCTATTCAGATGGTATCTGAGCTATAACTCTACTTCTCTGTGCTTCCACTAGTTATTCAAGATAGAACCCACATAGCTGGTTGTCATCCAGAAGGAACCATTAACACCATATTTGTATACGCCTTATACAGCTTGAGAAATGTATATTTGGCCCATCAGTTTATCTATCCTGAGACACAAGACATTGGATACTAAAGGGGAGTGCTGGGAAACAGTTATCATTGTTATAATTTCTTTTGTTCTCCCCTACACTCGATGTAATTTCTCTAGTTTTTAAAGTTTCTACCTTGTATGCTCAATTAAATTGAAATATTTGAATAGACTTTTTAAGGATTAAATTTGCATTCAGTAAATGTTTTTTGAGTGCCAAATATATCAAACATAGTTCTAGCTTCTAGACATATATTAATAAGCAAATTACCATTCCTTGCATGCAAAGATCTTACATTGCCATGGAAAAGGTCAAATAGACTGCTAGTAAATTAACTTTAGGAGAATCCAATCAGGAATACCATTGAATATTTGTTTATTTTTATCCTTATTAACAAAAATCCAATTGGAAAGTTATACCCTTGAAAAAATTAATAATTGAATTGTACTTGTCTACAACTTGACTTTACAGTTGGCAATGGAGCACGAGGAAGTTTTAGTTCAAACCTGAACTATACATTGCAAAAGCATGGTATAGCTTCTCAGAGAAAGTATACTAAATAAATATTATATATTACTATATATATGCATATATGTTATCAATATATACAGAATACTTCAGAGATTTTGTGGGTTCAGTTCCAAACTACTGCATTAAAGCAAGTATAACAATAAAGCAAGTCACAGAAACTTTTTGGTTTCCCAGTCCATATAAAAGTTATGTTTATACTGCACTGTAGTCTATTAATTGTGCATAGAATATGTCTAGGAAAACAATGTACATACTTTAATTAAAAAATACTTTATTGCTAAAAAATGCTATCATCTGAGCCTTCAGGGAGTTGTTAATCTTTTTGCCTTGATGTTGAGGGCTGCTGGCTGATGAGGGTTGTGGTTCCTAAAGGTTGGAGTGATTGTGACAATTTCTTAAAATATGACTATGATGTTTGGCACATCAGTTGATTCTGCTTTTCACTTGAACACTTAGAAGCCATTGAAGGGTTGTTAAGTGGCCTAATAATTTCAATATTGCTGTGTCTCAGAAACTAGAGAGTCCCTAGGAGAGGGAGTGAGATTGGGAAACTGTAGCAGTGTAGTATTCTTTTCTATATTCCATGAAAATGTAAGTAGAAATCAATGAAATTCCACAAATTGTTGTAATAATAATCAACTTGCTATATGGAAGATTTATTTACAGAAATTTCATTCCCTGGCCTTCAGAATCTTATTTTACAAATGAAGAGCATAGATACCTCCAGTAAATTAATAATAAATTAAATGAAACAACAGTGCCCCTTACTAAATCTTACTAAAGCAGCATTTTAGGTTATTGCTGTTCATTGTAGTCAGAGTATGTGAAGCACAGCTATTTGGAGGAAGTGTATTGAATAATAAAAGACCAAAGCAATGAAAAGTCAATGGGAGGAATATTTTGAAAGCTCTATTCATAAGATATAATATATTTTAGTTTTTTAGGCCTTCCTTAAGGGCTAAGGAATAAAAAATACAATATGCCACAGTCACCAACACATTTAAAAGACAAGAAATTGCGTCTATCAAAACAACTTTTACAATGCTGTAGATACTTTTGAAGGAAACAATGCTGAAATCAGTTGAAGGTGAATCTGATAGATACATGCCATTAGGTTTTTGACACTGAAATAGAGAAATGCAATAAAATCAACAGTGAGAAATTGACAAGAAAGCAAAGTACAGACAAAGGCCAGACGTCCCAAACAGCTTTCTTCAAAACTGTAATTTAATCTAATATTGTCTCTTAAAATTTCATTGCTTACTAGTATTCTTTTTATAAAAAATTATTTAAAAAGAGATTTCACTTTTCAATGTCTACATCCAGGGAAATTTTCTCAGTGTTCTTATAAGTTATGAAGACAGTTGATATGATTGTCAAGGTATAGTAGCTGATTAATTTATAAGACATCAATAAATAGCATAACTTGATAGCCTGGGGGCTTATCTTAATATTTTATTAAAATATTTCTAAGAATTAAAAAATAAACAAAATATACTACTGAGTGAAAAAAGAATAAGGTAAAGTAAGAGATTGGATCTAGATCCAAAATCTACCAAAAATCCCTTAAAATAAAAAACAATTTATATTAATAAGTATAACAGGAAAAAGAATGAATGCCATCTAGAGACCGGAAATTATTGGGGAATGCCTGGTAAATAGAAAGCAGATAGAAGTCATAATGACAATGTGGAAGTAACCATAGTGCAATCAGTACACTGCAGGAAAAGGCCAGTGTGAAGATAATGACAGATTTAGAGAAATTCCTACCCCAAGTCAAAACACAGAAGAGCCACACACACAAAAAAGCTGCTATAATCATCAAAGTGATTACAAACTTGCAATCTCAGCAAAAAAAGAGACCCTCCAGAATCATTTGACCTAGTCTAAATTCTAAGGCTAACACTCTTAAGAAAGTGGGAAGGCCTTGTAGTGTGGGTGTGGTTTCTAAGTGAAATTTAAAAAGTGTTTGAGAACTCCACTGCAGGAGCAGAGAGGCAGAAAGAAGCAATTCAAAGAGAGAGGTGCACTAATGCCTTTCATCCGAAACAAAGGTCGCCCAGGCTGAAGTGGTGAGGAGGAATAAAACAAAGAAAATATGACTAATCAGATAGTAGAAATAACAAGGAAACATGCAAAGAGGAAATGTGGTGACAATAACAATAATAGCAACAACAGAAACAATATAATAACAATAATAGTAATAAAATAATAATATAGTTATACTGCAGCTATTATTTACTGAGCACTTATTTATTATTCCAGGATTTATTTTAAGTGCATAATTTGTTACTGATATTTTCAACACTTATAATAACAATGGGTGGTAAGTACTGTTTTTTTCCTATTGTTGGATGTTAGAAAACAAGGCATAGCACATTTAAGTAAATTGCCCTTTGGAATATGGTCAGTGTGTGTTGGTTACTTATTGACCACAAGGAAAGGGAAATAATTAGATGAATTCATTGAATTATCCACTGTCAAAAGGTGAGAAACATTGGAGATGCTATTTGAAACCAGGCATTTGATCTCCAGTAACAGATACAATTAACTATGCTCTATTAAATCTCTCAAAAAGGTATTACTGGTAAAGAATGCCATAATTTTTTTTAAAGACAATAAGCAAACATAGTGAAAATATTTATATGCTTTCTCAAAATATTATATTCAGAATATATTAAGATTTTCTACAAATCAGAAAGAAAATAGAAACTAGCCCATAGATGATTAGTTCTGCAAGAAACTAAGCTTTCCAGAAAGTTCAAAATATTTGCCCTGTATCTCTTAAACATTTCTCAAACTTTGGTAACCCTTGATAAACACATCCAAAGTTATATGCCAAATTGATAGTGTCAAGTGTATCTTAGAATAAGCATGTTCAAAAAATAAAATGTTTGTTGAATAAATTTTTGTTGAGGTTCATTAGTAAGTGTTAAAATGGAAAATATTATCTTTAAAACTCATTAGATGGATTTATCAATACTACCACTATTTCCATTAGTGCCATCTATATGAATAATGATATATATTTGAGCTCAAGGGTAAATTAATCTATATTTGGCATCATATTTGAATGATGGCATACTCCTATAGGTGGATGAGAGACACTGTTTTTTAAGAAAAATGTTACTGGATGAGTCAGGCCACTTGAATCCTGTCCCTTGTTGTATCACATTTTAACCATGTGAATTTAGGTGATTAATAAGGCGCATATTGGCTATTGTTTATTAACAGTTTACAAATTGCTTTAACATATATGAACTTATTTGACTGCCATACTGTGAATTAGGTGTCATTATTATCTCTGTGTCATTAAGTTTGAAACCTTAAGCTTACAGAGCTTCAATACTTTTACCAAAGTCTTATCTGTCAGGAAAAGGCAAACCCTGAAATACTTCAGAATTTTGGTCCCAGACACTGTTTTTTAACAGAGCACAGTAGTTCTCATTCTCATGTTAGATGTGAGAATCAAATGAGGTACTAAAACTAGAGCCATATGTAAACTATTAAAAAGTATGAAAAACAGGAGCTCAGTTATTTTCCCAAATTATTTCTGAAACTCCATCTTATTTTTTTAAATTTTGAGTTAATTTTAAAAGGGAGATGGTATATATATCCATTATAAATATAAAATAAAATCAAATAATTAATAAAATAATAGCCAAACTAGTACAGTAAAAGAGAAGTAGGGAAGTCTTCTTTCCTTGTACCGTGCTTCCTCCCCATTCTGCAGAGAATCTACTGTTCATCTGCAGTCACACACTTATATGGGCTATTGTTTGGTCTATGCGGACCTAGTTATTGAAAATATTAGCTATAGAAAACTAATAATAATAAATATCAATTGCACATTAATATGTGTTAGCAGAAAATGCATCAGGGTCTGAGGGCTATATACAGAATAACATATATTATCCAGCAAAACAAGCAGGCAACAAGTAAAAAAAAAGTACATATTTTTCTATAATAGTAATGCATACTATTTGAAATGAATTTCTGTGTTAAAAAATTTGAAAATAATTTACAAAGATCTAAACTCTTTTAAATCCTGGCTTTTCCTTTGAGTTTTCTTATCACACTGGCTTTTTTACTTTTAGTGAAGTTTTGTTTTTTTAAGCTAGAGGAAAAAATGAACTATAAAGATTTATAGACTATGTCATAGGATTCTTAGAGATTGCTGTTTCCTTTAGATTGTTCTTTTATGAAAACATTTTTCTTTCATGCACCAGTAAAGTTATTTCTCCTCACTGTGAGTATATATTTTTTTCTTTTTTGTATGGTATTTTGAATCATTTTTTTAACCTTGAATTTAAACCTAGGAATACTACTGTAACACTACACACACACACACACACACACACACACACACACACACACACACACACACACACACACACACAATATTACCTAGATTTACAAGCCTGGAAACAATTTTGACCATCTTTTCCTGAAGATAGATATCGTTAAAATAAAAACTTTGAACCTTATTAGATGTAATAACCCTGGTAATAGGTTCTGGAAAACTTAACAATACAAATAGTTTTACTTCTTGAATTTTATTATCCTTTATTGATTGTACTGAATTTTTGAGAAGTAACCTCTACTATTGCAAAACAATTGTAAAATAACCCATTTTAACTTTTTAAAAAAATATTCATTTATTTGATTGTGTCAGGTCTTAGTTGCAGCTTGTGGGCTCCTTAGTTGCGACTTGTGGGTTCCTTAGTTGTGGCATGCAAACTCTTATTTGCAACATGCATGTGGGATCTAGTTCCTGGACTAGGGATTGAACCCCGGCCCCCTGCATTGGGAGCACAGAGTCTTGACCACTGCACCACCAGGGAAGTCCTCATTTTAACTTTTTGATAAATATACCAGTTTATTTATGTGAAATGCACATTGGAGATGTGCTATACAAATATATTTATTAGAAACATATATATTTTATATAATAAATATATATTTTATAGCAAACATGCTATAAAAGTATATGTGGAATGTACATTGCAAAGGACCTATACATATAGTAATGTTATTATATTCAATTATACATGCATGTTTTCTATAATTACAATTTTCATAAGGAAACAAAAATATTTGTCATGATAATGGGGACAAAAATATATATTTGTGTTCTTGTTTTTTTTAGATGACAAGCCTGAATATTTTCTGCTAAAATTGCCCTTTTTTCTTCTAAAGAATAAATCTGTAGTGGTTTCACATATAATTCTGGGCATATAACATATTAAGGCCATTTGCAAATGGACATATAACATATTAAGGCCATTTGCAAATGAGAGGCATTTAGTTCAGTAGTATGTAAACTTGTATGTAATAACTTTGGCTGCTTCTTTAGATATCATGTACTTAATAAGACTAGTCAGGGCAAGTTATATTTCTACTCAGCATTAAGTCCCATGTCTTATCCAGTTTGGTAAACTGTCTGTCATCTTGCAACCACTTAGCAAACTCTAATTGACTTGAATAGCAGAGTCAGAATAAGTTAAACTTTTGAAGTTGGAGTTCATTGCCATAATATGAATGTGTAATTTAGTAACCTTAATTGATAACCAACTATATTAGATAACTATTAGATTCAGTACAGCTTCTTAATGCCCTAACACATATTTGTAGCATTATTTTAAATAGAAATTTCCTAGTGAAATGAATCTATATATTAACTGTTGGAAAATCAATTTTTAAAAATAGAATAAATGTTATTTTGCGTAGAAAAGTAAAACTTGATATGAAACTAATATTGATAGATGTGAAAGAATAAATAAACCCATAATTATATAACTAGAGACTTCTATATCCCTTACTCAAAAACTGATAAAACAATTAGAAAATCAACAAGGATATAAAGAACTGAACAACACCATCAACTAATAAGATCCAGTTGACATTTATAGAACAATCCACCAAACAACAACAGAATACTTATTCTTTCCAAATAATCATGGAACATATACAAAGATAGACCATATCCTGGGTCATAAAACAACCTCAGCAAATGTAAAAAATTTGAAATCATACTTTGTTCTCCAACCACAATGATGGAAAGTAGGAATTAGTAACAACAACCAAAACAAAAACAGGAAAATAACCGACACATGGAAACTGAACAACATGCTTCTACATAATTCATGACCATAAAGGCAGTCTCAGAGAAAATAAAAAGAGAAAAGTTGAACTAAATTAAAATGCTATGCAACATATAAAACTTTGACACAGCTAAGAGTGCTAAGAGGGAAATATATAACATTAAATATTTACATTAGAAAAGAGGAAATACCTCATGTCAACAATCTAAGCTCCCACCTAAGAAATAGAAAAAGAGCGAAATAAACTTAAAGAAAGTAGAAGGAAAATAAGAACAAAAGTTGATGAAATTGAAAAAAGAAAATAGAAAAAAATCAGTGACACAGAAGTTGTTCCTTTGAAGCTATCAATAAAATTGACAAACCTCTAGCAAAATAAACAAAGCAAAGAGAAGATACAAATGAAATGAGTTATTACTATGAGCTTTGAAGACATCAAAGGACAATTATGAACAGCTCTAGGCACATAAATTTCACAACTTATATGAAATTGACCGATTCTTTGACAATCACAAGGTGCCACAACTTAGCCAGTTCAATACAAAATAGATAATTGGAATAGCTTCATAACTATTAAGGAAATTAAATGTATAACTTAAATAAATTACCTGAAAGGAAATCTTTAATCCCAGATGGTTTTGAAACAGAATTTAACCAAATGTTTAAAGAAATAATACCAATTATACACAATCTCTTCCAGAAAATACAAGTAGAGGGAATGCTTCCAAATTCATTTTATGAAGTTAGTGTTAACCTGATACCAAAACCAGGCAATGACAATGAAAGAAAGAAAAGAAAGTAAAGGAAGGGAAGGGAAGAGAAGGGAAAGAAAATACAGAAACCACATACCAGTTTCTCTCATGAATCTTGACTCAAAAATCTGTAACTAAAATATTAGCAAAGAGAATTCAGCAATATAAACCATGACTAGCTAGGATTTATTTCAAGAATGTAAGTAAGGTGTTTTAATATTTGAAAAGTCAATATAACTCACAACTTAAACTGTCTAAATAAGAAAAACCATGTGGTCATATAGATTGATACAGTAAAAATGGATGGAAAATCCCCAAACAATTTAGCTTTTGCCTTTACATGTAGCTAAGGAACTGAATGGAGGAGATGGGATAAAAGCTAGGTTGTCTAAATATAACTTGTGTTTTAGGATACAAACACAGTAATATATTTTTCATAAATATGAAATTAAATTAAAAATTCAATTCCTGCATATAAAAAGCAGAATGACACAAATTAATCTACCTGAATTCACTTTCTGTTAAAATCACAGAGGCATTAAAGCAAAGTAACTTTATATCTTAGTGAAACAAAGATTTCTTTTAAAAAAGTATAATTTTTTTTTAGTAATTGTATTGGTATTGTTATTCTGATGAATTAGATTTAAATTATATTATGCTAATATTAGGAACCAATACTTTCAGCATTAGAAGAAACGTATGTATAACTTCAGAGACTATGTAAAAATCTTAGTTCAAAATTATGGCGAATTAAATATTTGTTTGATCTTATGATTGATTAAAAAGTCAATATGCCTACATATTTAAAAGTCCTTAAAAAAAAAGACCGTTGTAGTTTCAATGAGCATCACTGGCTCCTAGTTTCTAAATAATAGTTTGTTCTATAAGTTATTGCTAAAATGGCTGATTCCAGGCCTGTTGCAGGAAATGTACAAGATGAGGCTGAGATCTCTTTTTTTACTAGAAAACAAAGAAACAAAAGGATTTTCAAAAGGATGCAGAAGTCAACTTCAAGCAGTTTCCATTAGTCAAAGATGTGGTAATTTTGGAATCTCTTGAGAGCAATCAAGTTTCATCAAGAAATGAATTGCAGGAAAAAAAAATGAGATTGGGGAATTTACAGATTAAGGACGTTAAAAATACCTTAAAAATATTATAATAATGTTTGTGTTTGGACCCTGACTTAGTAAACAGTCAATTGGGGAAATTTTAGCACTGATTAGAAATTACTTTTAATTTTTGGTGTTTTAATGATTGTGTAGTTGCTAAATATGTCCTTATCGTCTAGACATGCCTACAGAAATATTTACAGGCGAAATGATAGAATACTTAGAATTTTCTTAAACTAATTCAGCGAAGGGCACAAGACAGTGAACAGGGATATAAATTGAAAAGATTGGCCAAGACTAAATAATTTAAAATTTAATAGTGAGTGTTTTTTTTTTTTTTTTTAACTAGCTGCTCAATTTCTGTGTATTTGCATTTTTCTGCATTGGAAACCTAAATGCAATATGCTAAATCCTGAGAAAGGAAGGAATGATATACTTGACTCTGGACACATATTAGAGATACATTGCTAAAGTACCCATATTATGATATTTATTACTCATAATCTGGATTACAGAAAATATATTTCAATTATTTAAATAAAAAATAACCATTTCTATAATAACTCCAAAGGTGATCATGTTACCACAAATCACGAATTCAATGTTGAGCATAACTGCTCGCTTCAAATATGGAAGTTTAGATAAGTAAGCAGGGCTTAAGAAAGAATAATAATGCCTAAGCAACATTATACTGGGCTGAATTTTATTTTTTGAAAATAAATGTATTTTTCATACTCATCTCTAAATACCAGGTGGAAAAAAAGAGATATCATTATGAAGAATAAAAATACTTGTAAATGTGTGTATTTATAAATTTAAAATTATTCTGTTTTGAAAATACATGGCATTATATTAGAAAACATAAAATATTATTTTTACCAATGACTACATTATGCTAATATATTAAACAATAATTCTCAACTAAAGATAAACTTTTAAAAAATGCTATGCATAAAATGTCATATGAGCTTATTTTTGTGTGATTTGGCTTCTGTACTTTATTTTAAAGTGCATAGGTGGTTGAGGATGTTCACTCTGAGGGTAATATGATTTCTGACATTTTTTAAAGCAATTCGTTATTAAAGTGTGAACTTTTTACTCAAGCTGTTTCTCAGGAAGTAATTATGTTATATAATAAAAGTTTATAAAATTTTATGCATTATTCACAGGATATCAGTTTATTCAGTTTGAAAAGTGTACATCATACATTATTCAGCATATAAATCTAAGCATATTCCAAATGCACACCAGAAGAATACATTTTCACGTAATTGATGAGTAGTCTTATTGATAGAATAAACTTTTCTAACATGATGCAAAAATTACATTGGCCACATCATTTTCACACTTCCAGTAACTTTATAATTCTTTCTGAAGAAAGAATCACATTCTACTGAATTGCCTGCAGAACTATATTAAATTGTTCTTTGGAAACTTATAGTTTCCTGTATTACCATCAATTTTTTCATAATAACATGAAAATACTTATTTTATCATATTTTGTTATTGCAAGTAAGCCATATGATGAAAAAATATTATACTGTACCTTTGACAGTGGTATCCCAGTCTCAGTTACCATGTCTTCATTTCATATTAAAGAATTTTATGAATTAAATATTGGAGAAACTTTAATATAAAGTAACTTCAATTTTATGTGTAAATGTACAGATATTAAAGAGTACATATTATGCCTATTTCATTTGTATATTAAGTATGTATTTCATTTTAATAAAACAATATTTTTAAATACAGGTTTTTTTGAATCAGTAAGTGGCACATGTAAGGCTGTAATGTGAGCAAGAAATAGACATTTTGTTTTGCTAAGCCACTGAGATTCGAGTTTGTTTGTTAGAGCATCTAGCTCCACATATCTTAATACATTAGGTATTATGAATGTGGTAAAAATTTTGTTTGTTTTAAGCATATGTAATCTTTTACTGTCAATATTAATTTTCCTACATAAATGTAATACCTTTTTTCCAACAACAGTCTTTCAAAGTGTAAAATATAAAACTTAGAAATAAAAGCGTTCATTAATGAAGGAAATTTAGAACAACCTGAATTCATGAAGGTCCATAGCAAGGCATGATTACCCATGAGAAAGCTTACGAACCATACTCAACACAATTCATGAATAAGTGGTAGGCAACAGTAGTTTTCACCCATGCTTTATTTTATTCTCTCTCTCTCTCTCTGTCTGTATACAGAGAGAGAGAATGTATTACATGGGTGTATATATAGATATACATGCAATTTGTATCCTATTCATAGAAAGACAAATAAAAATAAAAATGCAAGCAAGACTACATTACATAACTACATTACATAACTAAAATTGTATATTTCAGTTACAATAAACTATGTAAGAAGAGATACAAAGACTGACAATAACTGAATACTTATGGTATTTAATAGAATATAATAGATGCTAAAGAATTGCTACATCTTGAGAAAATAAAAACTATTATTTTTAGCATTTGCAATTGCTATTTTGTCTGCTCTCCTAAACAATCTTCATGAAACTGAAGCTTTCTCGGGGGAAGATAAATAAATGCAACTGTTCTCTTATAACTGTACAGTTGTATTTTTCTCTCTCGGAGGCAGACACCTACTAGACAGGACAGATATTTCCAGAAGCAAGTGTGATAGCTGTCATGAGTAGGCTCATCACTTTTGTCATGGGAGCTTTACCAGTACACTGTCAACATCGTGGTTCTGCATTTTTGCCCCTTGGGGACAAGATGTGCTTCACACTTATGGAAGTGGACCAGAAAAATTAAATGCCTACACTTCCGGATAGCAGTCAAGTCTATCCATACATGTGAGTGATCAACGCATGGGTCATGACTAAACAAACTTGTTGGTGATATATGAAAGAGAGAAACCCTATGACTTTTAAATTCCGTGTAAATTATTCTTATTATTTTATCCAACTTATTTTTATTCAACTAAAAATAAAATTTGTATTAATGTGTGGATAACAAAGTCAATTAAAATTCCAAAAAAATGGAATGAAAAAAGGAAGACTGCAGTATAATAAAATCGTTCAGAAAATAAAACAATTTTTTGTTTTTGAAAGACAATTTTTCTGCATAAAAATTAATTTATATAACTCTAAAGTTACTGTACTAAGCCAGATTTTTAAGTTAAAATGCTTTGTTATAGAACTTTAAAGCTAAATATAACCATTTCATCTCTATCACTAGTCAGTGAAGTAGCATCTGTTTGTTTTTTTTTTTTTACATCTTTATTGGAGTATAATTGTTTTACAATGGTGTGTTAGTTTCTGCTTTATAACAAAGTGAATCAGTTATACATATACATATGTTCCCATATCTCTTCCCTCTTGCATCTCCCTCCCTCCCACCCTACCTATCCCACCCCTCTAGGTAGTCACAAAGCACTGAGTTAATCTCCCTGTGCTATGCGGCTGCTTCCCACTAGCTATCTACCTTACGATTGGTAGTGTATATATGTCCATGCCTCTCTCTCACTTTGTCACAGCTCACCCTTCCCCCTCCCCATATCCTCAAGTCCATTCTCTAGTAGGTCTGTGTCTTTATTCCTGTCTTACTGCTACGTTCTTCATGGCATTTTTTTTCCCTTAAATTCCATATATATGTGTTAGCATACGGTATTTGTCTTTCTCTTTCTGACTTACTTCACTCTGTATGACAGACCCTAGGTCTGTCCATCTCACACCAGTCAGAATGGCCATCATCAAAAAATCTAGAAACAATAAATGCTGGAGAGGGTGTGGAGAAAAGGGAACACTCTTGCACTGCTGGTGGGAATGTGAATTGGTACAGCCACTATGGAGAACAGTATGCAGGTTCCTTAAAAAACTACATATAGAACTACCATATGACCCAGCAATCCCACTACTGGGCATATACCCTGAGAAAACCATAATTCAAAAAGAGTCATGTACCAAAATGTTCATTGCAACTCTATTTACAATAGCCCGGAGATGGAAACAACCTAAGTGTCCATCATCGGATGAATGGATAAAGATGTGGCACGTATACACAATGGAATATTACTCAGCCATAAAAAGAAACGAAATTGAGCTATTTGTAATGAGGTGAGTAACATCTGTTTTGCTGTTCAGTTTAGCTTCTGAGATTTAGCTCTGGAGTCTCTTCATAAAACAACATTATCCTATAGGTATAGCTATACTATAGCTATACATTTATGCATAAAGAAAGCCTCTGAACTTGCTTTTTTTTTTTTTTTACAACATGCCTTCGTGTGTGTGTGTGTGTGTGTGTGTGTGTGTGTGTGTGTTTTAACATCTTTATTGGAGTATAATTGTTTCACAATGGTTTGTTAGTTTCTGCTTTATAACAAAGTGAATCAGTTATACATATACATACGTCCCCATATCTCTTTCCTCTTGCATCTCCCTCCCTCTCACCCTCCCTATCCCATCCCTCTAGGTGGTCACAAAGCACCGAGCTGATCTCCCTATGCTATGCAGCTGCTTCCCACTAGCTGGCTATTTTACGTTTGGAAGTGTATATATGTCCATGCTTTGTCCCAGCTTACCCTTCCCCCTCCCCGTATCCTCAAGTCCATTCTCTAGTAGGTCTGCATCTTTATTCCCACTTGCACCTAGGTTCTTCATGACCATTTTTTTTTTAGTTTCCATATATATGTGTTAGCATATGCTATTTGTTTTTCTCTTTCTGACTTAACTTCACTCTGTATGGCAGTCTCTAGGTCCATCCACCTCACTACAAATAACTCAGTTTCGTTCCCTTTTATGGCTGAGTAATATCCCATTGTATATATGTGCCACATCTTCTTTATCCATTCATCTGTTGATGGACACTTCGATTGCTTCCATGTCCTGGCTATTGTAAATAGAGCTGCAGTGAACATTTTGGTACATGACTCTTTTTGAATTATGCTTTTCTCAGGGTATATGCCCAGTAATGGGATTGCTGGTTTGTATGGTAGTTCTAGTTTTAGATTTTTAAGGAACATCCATACTGTTGAACTTGCAATTTTTGAGTGATAATACTTTAATTTGATGTTTTCTCTAAATAAATGTTGTATGACACATAAAATGATCCACACAAATCCATTTCTTAATCTGAAATCCTGAGCTTTCCTGTATAAATGTATATTCAAGATGGCATTTACTTCAGTGGTGAAAGGCAATTCTTACTCCCTTCCATATTTAGGGTTCTTTCCAATACTACTGTACTTTTAGATCCTTTGCAGTTTGTTATACAAACACTTTGCTTATTTCTCACCCCTATTACTTAGTACAACTGTTGTAAAGAAAATAAGTTTTAGGAAATATAAAAGCTAATCTGAAATTCCATTTTCTAAAGTTTCAGGCATATGTATCTCTTTATAACCTACAGGCTGAGAAGCATTTGTCCCCTGAGTATGTACAGCAGAGAAATAAAGGAGAATATTCAGATTATTGAAAAAGGATTTGTGGTAAAATTAGGCAGGGGTATGGATCTACTTGATTATTCTGTACTTTTGCCTGCCTGAATTATAAAGATAATAGGCTTCATGAAACCATTTGGAAACTCAGTATTTTCTTATTTTAACGATTAGTGAAGTGAGTAAGTGTAAGATAGCTTTATGGATTTTACTCACCAGGACAATAAAATCAATTTCAAAAGAACTTATTTATATATAACACTGTTTTAGCTTCTTCATGTTGCTTTTTATAAAAATTATCTTATTGGTACACTTATTTCTAAATTAAAAAATAGCAATGCCATGTTATACATTTGCCAATAATTCCCGAATAACTACTACCAAAACCAAGCCTTTTTTTAATGAATTGGTTAGATAATAATAAGCTGGGCAAAAAGGGGGAAAACTGTGTTGCAATTTAAATAGAATATAGACAGAGCACAAGTATCTTGCTCTCTTGATTTTAAATACAGGTTACCTTAAACTTATTTTAGCTAGGGTAATTTCTGCCAATTGTGAAAGCTGAAGTGCGTAAGTCGGTTTTGCCAAAAATTGCTCCATACATAAAAGGCCTAGCAGGGAAGTTGTATCAAGAAATTTATCCCAATATTTTGAGTTAGAGGAACTGAAGTTAACTCATTATGCTTGTGTCTGTGTGTGTGTGTGCGTGTGTGTGTGTGTGTGTATGAGCATAAAGAAAAATTAAATGCATGTAAGAACTGATTGACCTACAAGTGTATAGCTATATATTACACACAGTACAATTTCATATAGCATGTGCCTGTTGCAATAAATAATCTCTAAAATAGATCATTAGATTCTATTTGTTTATGCTGTCATTTAGCATGTTATTAGGTATTGACAAATACAGATAGTACTTGAAATTATTTTTTCACGTGCCTGTTTTCCTTCTTTTAATATGAAACATTTAATTTTCTACAATATCATATAAATCATTTCTATCACTTTTTTCTTGTTTATTTTAGATTTTTCCTTTAGTGGCATTTTACTAATTTTTGACAGGGTTTTTATTGAAGTATATTTGATTTACAATATATTTGTTTCAGTGTACAATGTAGTGATTAAATACTTTTATAAATTATACTCCACTTTAAGTTATTTAAAAATATTGGCTATATTTCCTGTGCTGTGCAGTATATCCTTGTAGATTATTTATTTTATACATAGTAGTTTGTACCTCTTAGTCCCCTACCCCTGTCTTGCCCCTCCCTTCTTTCCTTCTCCCTACTGGAACCAATAGTTTGTTCTCTATATCCGTGAATTTGTTTCTGTTTTGTTATATTCATTCATTTGTTTATTTTTTGGATCCCACATATAAGTGAACTCATACAATATTTTTCATTGTCTGACTTATTTCACTAAACATAGCACCCTCCGGGTCCTTCCATTTTGTTGCAAAGGGCAAATTTTCACTCTTTTTTTATGGCTGAGTAATATTCCACTGTATGTATGTATGTATGTATGTATGTATGTATGTATGTATGTATGTGTGTATGTATGTATATACACCACATTTTCATTACCCATTCATCTGTGATGGACACATAGGTTACTTTCATATATTGGCTATTGTGAATAGTGCTGTTATGAACATTGGTGTGCATGTATCTGTTTGAATTAGTGTTTCCATTTTATCTGATATACACCCAGAAGCGAAATTTCTGGATCATATGGTAGTTCAATTTTTAGTTTTTTGAGGAACCTTCATAATGTTTTCCATAGCGGTTGTACCAATTTACATACCCATCAATAATGTACTAGTGTTCCCTTTTCTCCATATCCTTGCCAACATTTTTTATTTGTGGTCTTTTGATGATAGCCATTCTGACAGGTGCAAGGTGATATCTCACTGTGGTTTTGATTATGCATTTCACTGATGATTAGGGATGTTGATCATCTTTTCATGTGCCTGTTGGTCATCTGTACATCTTCTTTGGAAAAATGTCTATTCAGATCTTGTGCCTTTTTTTGAATTGGGCTGTTTGTTTTGGTTTTTTGATACTGAGTCATATGAGCTGTTGACATATTTTGGATATTAATCCCTTATAGATCATATAATTTGCAAATATTTTCTCCTATTCAGTAGATTATCTTTATGCTTTGTTAATGCTTTCCTTTGCTGTGCAAAAGCTTTTAAGTTTAATTAGGTCCCATTTGTTTATTTTTGCTTTTGTTTCTTTGGCTGAGGAGACAAATCCAAAAAATATTGCTGGATTTATAGTCTATCTTTCTTCCAGGAATTTTATGGTTTCCAGTCTTAACATTTAGATCTTTAATTTATTTTGAGTTTATTTTTGTATGTAGTATGCAAAAATGTTCTAATTTCATTTTTTTTACATGTAACCATCCAGTTTTCTCAGCATCAGTTATTGAAGGGACTGTATATTCCCCATTGTATAGTCTTGCCTCCTTTGTTGTAGATTAATTAACAAAGTGTGTGGGGTTTTTTACTGGGCTCACTGTTCTATTCCACTGATCTGTATGTCTCCTTTTGTGCCAGTATGATACCATTTGTACTTCTGTAGCTTTGTACTACAGTCTGAAATCAGGGAATGTGATACCTCCATCTTCATTCTTTTTCTCAAGAGTTCTCTGGCTGTTCAGGGTCTTTCATGGATCCATATAAATTTCAGGATTATTTGTTGTAGTTCTGTGAAAAATGTCATGAGTACATTAATAGCGATTGTATTAAATCTGTAGATTGCTTAAGGTAGTATGGACATTTTAACATTAATTCTTCCAAATAATGAACATAGGATATCTTTCCATTTCTTTGTATCATCTTTGATTTCCTTCATAAATATTTTATAGTTTTCACAGTAAGGTATTTCACCTCCTTGGTTAATTTTATTTCTAGGTATTTTATTCTTTTGATGTTATTTTAAATGGGACTGTCTACTTGCATTCTCTTTCTGATAGTTCATTATTAGATTAATATACAGATTTCTGTATATTAATCTTGTATCCTGAAACCCTGCTGAATTAATTTTTTAGTTCTAATAATTTTGGGGTAGAGATTTTATTTTTTATTTCTTTTTTATTGAAGTATATTTAATTTACAATGTTGTGTTAGTTTCAAGTGTATAGCAAAGTGATTTAGTTATATATATATATTCTTTTTCAAATTCTTTTCCATTATATATTATCACAAGATATTGAGTATAGTTTCCTGTGCTATATAGTAGGTCCTTGTTGTTTACCTGTTTTATATATAGTAGTGTGTATATGTTAATCCCAAACTCCTAATTTATCTCCTTCTCCCACCTGCTATCCCCTTTGGTAGCCATAAGTTTGTTTTCTATGTCTGTGAGTCTACTTCCGTTTTGTAAATAAGTTCATTTGTACCATTTTTTTTTTTTAGATTCCACGTATAAGTGATATGATATGATATTTGTATTTGACTGACTTGACTTAATATGATAATCTTTGAGTCCATCTTTGTTGCTACTAATGACATTATTTCATTCTTTTTTATGGCTAAGTAGTGTGTTATTGTATATATATATATATATATATATATATATATACCACATCTTCTTTATCCATTCATCTGTCAGTGGACATTTAGGTTGCTTCCATGTCTTGGCTATTGTGAATAGTGCTGCTATGAACATTGAGGTACAGGTATCTTTGAATTATGATTTTCTCTGGATGTATGCCCAGGAGTGGGATTGCTGGGTCATATGGTAACTCTATTTTTAGTTTTTTAAGGAAACTGCATACTGTTCTCCATAGTGGCTGCACCAATTTACATTTAGTTTATTAGTTCTAATAATTAGCTCTAATTAGTTCTTGCTGAATTCATTTACTAGCTCTAATTATTTTGATGTGGAGACTTAAGGGTTCTCTATATAGAGTATCATGTTATCTGAAAACAGTGACAGTTTTATCTCTTCCCTTCCAATTTAGGTACATTTTATTTCTTTTTCTTTTCAGATTGCTGTGGCTAGGACTTCCAATACTGTGTCAAATAAAAGTGGCAAGAGTAGGAATCCTTGTCTTATTCCTGATTTTAGAGGAAAGGGTTTCAAGTTTTCACTATTGAGTATAATGTTAGCTATGGGTTTGTTATAAATGGCCTTTATATGTTGAGATATATTCCTTCTATATCCACTTTGATGATAGTTTTTATCATGAATGGATGTTGATTTTTTTCAAATGTTTTTTCTGTATCTATTGAGATGATCATGTGATTTTTATTCTTCCTTTTGTTAATGTGGAATATCACATTGGTTGATTTGCACACTAGAATAAATTCCACTTCATCATGTTATTTGATTGGAGCATTTAGTTCATTGACATTTAACCTGATTATTGATGGGTATGTACTTATTGACATTTTGTTACATGTTTACTAGTTGTTTTTGTAGTTCTCTGTTCTTTCCTTCTTTTTATTTCTTCCCTTGTGGTTTGATGATTTTCTTTAGTGGTATGCTTAACTTCCTTTCTTTTTGGTTTTTGTGTATCCATTGTAGGTTTTTGATTTGCAGTTACCATAGGGTTCATATATGTTGACTATAACAATATAGGTCTATATACCTGCTTTTTACTGAAAGTCATTTAAGTTCAAATATATTCTAAACAATCTAAACTTTTTTTATTAACTCCGCTCCCCCATATTTTGTTTTTTTGATGTCATATTTACATCTTCATGTTTATTCCTTAACTGTTTATCGTAGTTATTGTTGATTTTTCAATTTTTTCTTTTAATATATGTAGTAGCTTGTTTAAGTGGTTGATTCACAGTCTTCAGTATATATTTGCCTTTACTAGTTGGATTTTTCCTTTCCTATAACTTCTTACTTCTTCTCATAGCCTTTTCTTTTCCACTTAGATAAGACCTTTAACATTTCTTTTAGGGTCAGTTTAGCATTGATGAATAATATAGGCTTTGCCTGTCTGGAAAGTTCTTTATCTCTCCTTCAATTCTGAATGATAATCTTCCTGGGTAGCTTGTAGGTTTTTTTCTTTTTTTTTTTTTTTTTTTTCAGTACTTTAAATATATCATGCCACTCCCTTCTGCCCTGCAAAGTTTCTACCAAAAAAAAAAAAAAATCATCAGCTGATAGACTTACATGGGTTTCCTTGTATGTGACTCTTTGTTTTTCTCTTACTTCCTTTAATCTCTTTTTTTAGTTTTTGCCACTTATGATATGTCTTGGTGTGTGTCTTTTTGGGTTCATCTTACTTGGGACTCTGTGATTTCTATACCTGGATATCTGTTTCCTTCTTCATGTTTGGAAATTTTGCAGCCATGATTTAATCATTACATTTTGGACTCCTTTCTCCCTCTCTTCTCCTTCTAGGCCACCTGGTATCACAAAAATATGCCACATTTGAAAATGGGGATAGGAGACCAATGAAAAGTACATGGCAGCTGAGTCTGCCTTTCTTTTAGAACATTTTTAGGAATATTCCCACCCAAAGACTTCTGTTTCAAACTATCTTGTTGACAAGAACTGTGTCACGTGGTTACACATGTATACAAAGGAGGCTGGAAGTTGTAGTTTTTATCTGGGCACGAAAAAATTGGGAATCTTTTAGGAAGGATTAAAGGGGAATATGAATCTACAGTGAACATCTAGCATTATGCAACACATATTTTGGCTCATTTAATTGTCAGATCAACTCTATATAGGTACTGTCATAATAAAAAATGAACTGATTTTTTTAAAAGTCACAGGAAGAACTCAAGTTATACACAATCAAGTTATACTAATAAGTGCCAGAGCCAAGACCCCAATCAATGTGGTCTGATTCCTAAGAGCCAAACAATAAGCCATGTTGTAGGGATTATTTCCTAATTTAAAACTCCCAGAGAGATCACAGTTTGTTATTAAACCTTTATGAACAAAAATACAGTGTTGCAGCTTTGTATTTCCAAACAAACAAACCTCCCTTCTGTCCAATAGATCTCATTCCTACCTAGCATTTATTGTTTTAGCAATATTGTTTTATATTTCTACTTTTCAGTTGCCTCCAGCATCTATCTTATATTTCATTCTCTCATCTCATTTATATTTCCAATACTAACTCCTTTTATCCTTGGCTGGGCACCCTCTGGTAAGTTGTTGTTATTATTGTTCATAGAAAATATTTTGCTGAGCTTGTATTTATTTACTTAGTTATTAGTGTGAGAAATGTATATGTGATGAGGCTCTGTTAACTCACATAAATTAAAAAGAGATAAGATTGTTTTAGATTATATGGCCACTCATATGAATCTGTTTATAATTATTTTCTTAAAAAGGAAGATTTTATTTTTAGAATAAAAAAGAAAAGTAAGTGTTTTTTTTAAATTCACTAGACAATATTTATTGAACAGAGAATTCATTTCACTGTTTTAAAAAAAATTCTGTTTTGAATTAAGTGGCACAAATCTGAATCTATTTTTGTCTTTGAGGAGTTTATTATCAGTCTTTTATAAAATTCATAGGGACATGTAGCTGCCCTTTTGCAAGAATAACACTATATTATTATTTTTCTAATTCTAGAATTAGGTATTTAGGGTAGTGAAATTATCTGTATAATATAATAATGGAGACATGTCATTATATATTTGTCCAACCCAGTAGAATTTAGAACACCAAGACTGAACACTAAAGTAAACTATAGATTTTGAGTGATTATGATGTTCAGTAGATTCCTCCATGGTAAGAAATGTACTATTATGGTGAATGATGTTGATAATAGAAGTTATGCATTTATGTGGGCAAGGGTATATGGAAAGTGTCTGTACCTTCCTCTCAAATTTGTAAACATAAAACTGCTCTAAAAATTATTTTTAGAAAAGGAAAAGAAGGTAGAAACACTTATTAAAAGAGTATATTGCAAATTAGAAGAATAAAATGTCATGGCAGTAATCAAAAATCTGTTTCTCATGTGCTGGGCCTAAATCCCACCCACACACCCTCACTCAGGGCCCTACCTCCAAACTCCAGAACCTCACACTCCGGAGGTCCTCCTTTGGAGGTGCTGCCTCTCACCTGCCTCGCAGGTCCTAAGCAGAGGCCCCATCCCAAGCTTGAACATTGCCCCACTTAGGCCCAATGCCCAAGGCCTTTTCTGGCTGCATGGGTCCTGAAACTAGGCCCTGCTCCACACTCAAACCCCCCATCCACCTAGGTCCCACCCCTACCTAAGTTCCATGCCCTGCCTAAACTCCGCCCCCCATAGCCAAGGCTTTTTTTTTTTTTCTTTTTTCCTCTTTTATATTGGGGTTCCATTTTACCTTGTTGATTCATTGTTGTTGATTCATTTATATTTTTATTTTCTTCTAATCTTTTATTTTTCTAATTTTATTTTATTCTTTATACTTTCTTATTCTTCTGCTCCTTTTGGCTTGTTCCCCTCCCCTCTTTTTTTTCTTTTTTCTGTTGTGGTTTTATTTTACCTTGTTGCAGTTGTTTCAATTATATTTTTATTTTTCCTAATATATTTTTTATCTTTCTAATTTTATTTTGTTTGTTATTGTTTGTTATTGTATTGCTCTCTTTCTTTCTTTTTTTTTTTTTTTTTTTTTTTTGCAATGCCACATGGTTTGCGGGATCTAGGTTGGAGGTAGGACATAATTCCCAGGTTGGAGGTAGGGCACAACTCCTGTGATAACAACTCTGAGTCCAAACCACTGGACTAACAGAGAACCTCAGACCCCAGGGAATATTAATCGGAGTGAGGCCTCCTGGAGGTCCTCATCTAAGCACCAAGACCCAGCTCTGTCCAACTACCTGCAAACTCCAGTGCTGGACATCTCAGGCCAAACAACCAGTAAGATAGGAATACAGCCCCACCTGTCAAAAAAAAGAAACACCAAAAATTATGTTACCAATGAAGGAGCAAGGTAAAAACTTACAAGACCAAATAAATGAAGATGAAACAGGCAAGCCATGTGAAAAAGAAAACAGAGTAATGATAGTAAAATTGATCCCAAATCTCGCAAACAGAATGGAAAAATACAAAAAACATTTAACAAGGAACTAGAAGAACTAAAGAGCAAACAAACAGTGACAAACAACACAATAACTGAAATTAAAAATTCTCTGGAAGGAATCAATAGCAGAACAACTGAGGCAGAAAACGGATAAGTGAGCTGGAAGATAAAATGGTAGAAATAACTGCCAGGAAACAGAATTTTAAAAAAGAATGAAAATAATTGAGGACAGTCTCAGAGACATCTGGGACAACATTACATTCACCAACATTAAAATTATAGGGGTCCCAGAAGAAGATGAGAAAAAGAAAGGGTCTGAGAAAATATTTGAGGAGATTATAGTTGAAAACTTCCTGAACATGGGAAAGGAAATAGTCAATCAAGTCCGGGAAGTTCAGGGAGTCGCATACAGGATAAACACAAAGAGAAACACACCAAGACGCGTATTAATCAAACTATCAAAAATTAAAGACAAAGAAAATATATTAAAAGCAGCAAGGGAAAAGCAACAAATAACATACAAGGGAATCCCCATAAGGTTAACAGCTGATCTTTCATCAGAAACTCTGCAAGCCAGAAGGGAGTGGCAGGACATATTTAAAGTGATGAAAGGGAAGAAACTACAACCAAGATTATTCTACCCAGCAAGGATCTCATTCAGATTCGATGAAGAAATCAAAAGCTTTACAGACAAGCAAAAGCTATGAGAATTCAGCACCACCAAACCAGCTTTACAGCAAATGCTAAAGGAACTTCTCTAGGCGGGAAACACAAGAGAAGAAAAAGACCCACAAAAACAAATCCAAATCAATTAAGAAAATGGTAATAGGAACATACATATTGATAATTACCTTGAATGTAAATGGAGTAAATGCTTCAACCAAAAGACACAGACTGGCTGAATGGATACAAAAACAAGACCCTTATATATGCTGTCTACAAGAGACCCACTTCAGACCTAGAGACACATACAGACTGAAAGTGAAAGGATGGAAAAAGATATTCCATGCAAATGGAAATCACAAGAAAGCTAGAGTAGCAATACTCATATCAGATAAAATAGACTTTAAAATAAAGACTGTTACAAGAGATAAGGAAGGACACTACATAATGATCAAGGGATCAATCCAAGAAGAAAACATAACAATTATAAATATTTATGCACCCAACATGGGAGCACCTCAATACATAATTCAAATGCTAACAGCCATAAATGGAGAAATTGACATTAACACAATAATAGTGAGGGACTTTAACATCCCACTTACACCAATAGACAGATCATCCAGACAGAAAATTAATAAGGAAACACAAGCTTTAAATGACACAATAGACCAAATAGACTTAATTGATATTTTTAGGACATTCCACCTGAAAGCAAAAGAATACACTTTCTTCTCAAGTGTACGTGGAATGTTCTCCAGGATAAATCACATTTTGGGTCACAAATCAAACTTTGGAAAATTTAACAAAATTGAAATCATATAAAGCATCTTTTCCAACCGCAATGCTATGAGATTAGAAATCAATTACAGGGGAAAAGAAAACAGTAGAAAACACAAATACATGGAGGCTAACCAATGCACTGCTAAATAACCAAGAGATCACTGAAGAAATCAAAGAGGAAATAAAAAAAATACCTAGAGACAAATGACAATGAAAACACGACAATGCAAAACTTATGGGATGCAGAAAAAGCAGTTCTAAGAGGGAAGTTCATAGCAATTCAAGCTCACCTCAAGAAACCAGAAAAATATCAAATAAACAATCTAACCTTACATGTAAAGCAACTTGAAAAAGAAGACCAAGGAAAACCCAAAATTAGTAGAAGGAAAGAAATCATACAGATCAGAGTAGAAATAAATGAAATAGAAACAAAGAAAACAATAGTAAAGATCAATAAAGCTAAAAGATGGTTCTTTGAGAAGATAAACAAAATTGATAAACCTTTAGACAGACTCACCAAGAAAAAAAGGGAGATGACTCAAATCAATAAAATTAGAAATGAAAAAGGAGAGATTACAAATGACACCACAGAAATACAAAAGATCATAAAAGACTACTACAAGCAACTATATGCCAATAAAATAGACGATCTGAAATAAATGGACAAATTCTTCGAAAAGTACAACCTTCCAAGATTGAACCAGGAAGAATTAGAAAATATAAACAGATCAATCACAGGTAATGAAATTGAAACTGTAATTAAAAATCCTTCAACAAACAAAAGTTCAGGACCAGATGGCTTCACAGGTGAATTCTATCAAACATTTAGAGAAGAGCTAACAGCTGTCCTTCTCAAACTCTTCTGAAAATTGCAGAGGCAGGAACACTCCCAAACTCGTTCTACAAGGACACCATCATCCTGAAAGCAAAACCAGCAAAGATATCACAAAAAAAGAAAATTATAGACCAAGGTCACTGATGAACATAGACGTTCAAATCGTCAACAAAATACTAGCAAACAGAATCCAACAACACATTAAAAGGGTCATATACCATGATCAAGTGGGATTTATCTCAGGGATGGAAGGATTCTTCAATATAATCAAAACAATCAATGTGATACACCATATTAACAAACTAAAGAATAAAAACCATATGATCATCTCAATAGATGCAGAAAAAATCTTTTGACAAAATTCAACACCATTTTATGATAAAAAGTCTCCAGAAAGTGGGCATAGAGGGAACCTACCTCAACATAATAAAAGCCATATACAAGAAAACCCACAGCAAACATCATTCTCAATGGTGAAAAACTGAAAACATTTCCTCTAAGATCAGGAATAAGACAAGGATGTCGACTCTCCCCACTGTTATTCAGCATAGTATTGGAAGTCCTAGCCACAGCAATCAGAGAAGAAAAAGAAATTAAAGGAATCCAAATTGGAAACGAAGAAGTAAAACTATCACTGTTTGCAGATGACATGATACTATACATAGAAAATCCTAAAGATGCCACCAGAAAACTACTAGAGCTAATCAATGAATTTGGTAAGTTTTCAGGATACAAAATTAATGCACAGAAATCTCTTGCATTCCTATACACTAACAACGAAAGATCAGAAAGATAAATTAAGGAAATGATCCCATTTACCATCACAACAAAAAGAATAAAATACCAGGAATAAACCTACCTAAGGAGGCAAAAAGCCTGTACTCAAAAAACTATAAAACACTGATGAAAGAAATCAAAGATAACGTAAAAAGATGGAGACATATACCATGCTCCCTGATTGGAAGAATCAATATTGTGAAAATGACTATACTACCCAGAGCACTCTACAGGTTCAATGCAATGCCTATCAAATTACCAATGGCATTTTTCACAGAACTAGAACAAGAAATTTTACAATTTGTATGGAAACACAAAAGACCCTGAATAGCCAAAGCAATCTTGAGAAAGAAAAATGGAGCTGGAGGAATCAGGCTCCCTGACTTCACACTATACTACAAAGCTACAGTAAGCAAGACAGTATGGTACTGGCACAAAAACAGAAATATAGATCAGTGGAACAAGATAGAAAGCTCAGAGATAAATCCATGCACATATGGTCACCTTATCTTTGACAAAGCAGGCAACAATATAAAATGGAGAAAAGACAGCCTCTTCAATAAGTGGTGCTGGGAACACTGGACAGCTACATGTAAAAGAATGAAATTAGAACACTTCCTAACACCATACACAAAAATAAAGTCAAAATGGATTAAGACCTAAATGTAAAGCCAAACACTATAAAACTCTTACAGGAAAACGTAGACAGAACACTCTATGACATAAAGCACAGCAAGATTCTTTTTGACCCACCTCCTAGAGTAATGGAAATAAAAATAAACAAATGGGACCTAATGAAACTTAAAAGCTTTTGCACAGCAAAGGAAACCATAACAAGACAAAAAGACAACCCTTAGAGTGGGAGAAAATATTTGCAGATGAAGCAACTGACAAAGGATTAATCTCCAAAATATATACAAGCAGCTCATGCAGTTCAATATCATAAAAACAAACAACCCAGTCCAAAAATGGGCAGAAGACCTAAATAGACATTTCTCCAAAGAAGATATATAGGTGGCCAAGAAATGCATGAAAAGAAACTCAACATCACTAATCATTAGAGAAATGCAAATCAAAACCACAGTGAGGTATCACCTCACACAGGTTAGAATGCCCATCATCAAAATATCTACCAACAGTAAATGCTGGAGAGGGTGTTGAGGAAAGGGAACCCTCCTGCACTGTTGGTGGGAATGTAAATTGATACAGCCACTAAGGAGAACAGTATGGAGTTTCCTCAAAAAACTAAAAATAGTTCTACCATATGACCCAGCAATCCCACTACTGGGCATATACCCAGAGAAAACTATATTTCAAAAGATACATGTACCGCAGTGTTCATTGCAGCACTATTTTCAACAGCTTGGACATGGCAACCTGAATGTCCATCAACAGATGAATGGATAAAGAAGATGTGGCACATATATATAATGGAATATTACTCAACCATAAAAAGGAATGAAATTGAGTTATCTTTAGTGAGATATCTTTAGTGAGGTGGTTGGACCTAGAATCTGTCATACAGAGTGAAGTATGACAGAATGAAGTTAAATCAGAAAGAAAAACAAATACCATATGCTAACGCATATATATGGAATTTTAAAAAGTGGTACTGATGAACGTAGTGGCAGAGCCGGAATAATGAAGCAGATGTAGAGAACAGACTTGAGGGCATGGGTTGGGGAAGAGGAACCTGGGATGAAATGAGAGAGTAGCCTTGACTTATATACACTACCAAGTATAAAATGGTTGGCTAGTGGGAAGCTGCTGCATAGCACAGGGAGATCAGGTTAGTGCTTTGTGACCATCAAGAGGGATGGGTTAGGGAAGCTCAAGAGGGAAGCAGTATGGGGATATATATACACACACAGCTGATTCACTTTGTGTACAGCAGAAACTAACACAACATTGTAAAACATTTATGCTCTAAGAAAGATGTGAAAAAAAAAAAAGTCTATTTGTCTTCATAATTATTAAAAAGCAGAGAAAGCCAAGTAGAGAAGGTGATATTTGAGAAAAGACCTAAGGAAGTGAAGGAGTGAACATGAAGATATCTAGGGGATGAAATCCCAGGCTGAGAAAACAAAACAAAGTCTTTCAATCAAGAATCTCCTTGAAATGTGACATTAAAGCATAATGATCAGAGTAGCTGAGGTGTGCTGAATTCAATTGTGGCCACTGGGATAGTCTGCTGGTTATAACTCTAATTCTAAAGAACTATTCATTTCCAAGCTAGTATTTAATAATTTGCCCTAATTCATGGTTATGAATGGGCTCTTTTTTCATTAATTGTTATGAGAACAACACAATAGTGTCTTAGAAGCAATCAGTATTATTATCAGTGTATAATAATATTCAATGAAACAATAAGCAGCTATTATTGAGACTCTCCAGAGGTAGGGCTAAGAAATTTATTGGGAATCATTATCATACAAGTGAAGTCAAAGAGTAAGAAGAGAAGAGGGCCAAAGACGGAATCTAGGAAAGCACTAACCTTTAGAGGGTTGAGGAAATAGAAATAAAGCAGTGAAATGCTATTAGAAGGAGCTGCCAGAGATATGGAGACAAATCAGAAGAGAGTGACACTTTGTCATTTGAGGGTTGACCAACACTCATCATTCAATGGGGAAAGTGTGAGTAGTAAATTCTAAAAAAAAAAAAAAAAAAGTTTAGTGCTTCCCTGGTGGTGCAGTGGTTGAGAGTCTGCCTGCCGATTGCCGATGTAGGAGACACGGGTTCGTGCCCCAGTCCGGGAAGATCCCACATGCCGCAGAGCAGCTGGGCCCGTGAGCCATGGCTGCTGAGCCTGCACGTCCGGAGCCTGTGCTCTGCAACGGGAGAGGCCACAACAGTGAGAGGCCCGCATACAGGAAAAAAAAAAGTGTAGAATTGAAAGTCCAACTACAAGGTTTTGAGATAAAGTTTTGGAAATAAGAAAAGATACAAAACTAATTTTATTTTCAAAAATATGGATATCATTAGGATCAATAAGCTTTTATAGAATTATTCTATTAGAGTCTCTCTTACTAATTCACTTTTCAAATTATAATCCATAAGCTAAGCAGTTTCTCACCTACTTATTTGTAGAATGGACCTTAAAGGCACTTAGAATGAAGAATATATATGATACCTATAGAGAGAGACTAAATATGGTTATATAAGTCCTCTATGATGGATAAATATGTTAGTCTTCTTTTCCTATAGAAAAACATTAAGCAGGTAGTTCTAATTTTCTTTGTATCTTCTAGATATGTTTCTATGACAGAAACATTAAGAAAACTACATTACTTCATGGGTAAGACAGCACCTGGAATGATTATAAATTTTAAAAGGATTGTAACTTTTGAGCTGAGATTCTAAAACCAAATTTCAGATAATGAGAAAAAGATAAAAGCTTCTCAAGAAGAGAAACCTATCAATCAAAAATACCCTAAGCTCAAAACATCTTATAAAATTAATAATATTCAGAGTATTCATGCAAGGTGTTAACTGGGTCACTTCACTCCAGCTAGGTTCAAAAAAAGAGCCCCTTAGCTTCTAGCAAGGTGATAATTATACTCATTCTTATAAAATGAAATGACTATACGTGGGTTGAAAATTCTTTGCACTTGGCTAGACAAATGCTGAATGGAAATCAGTGAAGTATAATGAGAGAGAATAGAATTAGGACAATGAAATTTATAACTATACATAATTAGCATTATAACAACCTCTTATTTGTGAATAATTAGTAGTTTTGTGGTAGGTTGATAATTATTAAGTTTTAATCATAGAGTTGCTTTAGCTTTATTCTCCATTAACAAGAATTTTGATTGCTGTGTTAATTGTCTTTTCTTGTGAAAGTATTCATTTGATTTCTTCTGACCATTTAATTTAAATCTTTATGAAATAAAACGTCTTTCTAAAGTTTTCAATTATTTTCTAAATATGGGATTTTCAGTGATTTGTACTATCTTTTTTAGCAAATGGCTTTTATAATTCATTCTTGGGTCTTTTATTTTGCTAATTCTAGTCATCAACTTTTTCTTTGGTGCCTTACTATCATATTTTAATAGCCATTTTTTCCCCTTCATTTTACACTACACTTCCTGTTTTGCCATTGGACACAAGCAGTTGTAAAGATGCAGGAAACACTGTTTTCAGCAGCAACAACTTGTACATTTGTCCCCTACAGATATTGCAGTGCATGGGGCTTTCCCAGACCGTTGTGAGAGGGGTCAGGTAGTGACAGTGTTCTAGAGATGGAACTTTTGGAGGATCTCCACTCTTCCTCCTGTGCTTGCAAGGCTGCTGATCTTAACAGCTGCGATGATAATGAGACTGCTGGCTTTCAAGGCTGTGGCAGACCTGAGAAGAGGATGGAAGTATGCTGCAAACCCAGATGTGTTTTCCACATTTCAGCAGAGATTCTCGGATAAACACTCCTCAGATGGTTGAAGATGTAGTGGAAGTAGCAAGAGAACTGGAATTAGAAGTGGCTCCTGAAATGTGACTGAACTGCTGCAATCTGATGATAAAACTTTAATGGATAAGGGGTTACTTATGGATGAGCAGAGCAAGTGGTTTCTTCAGATGGAATCAACTCCTTGTGAAGATTCTGTAAGAATTGTTGAAATGACAATAAAAGATTTAGAATATTACATAAACTTAGTTGATGAAGCAGTGGCAGAGTTTGAGAAGCTTGACTCCAATTTTGAAAGAAGTTCTAGTGTGGTTGAAAATGCTATCAAACAGCATTGCATGCTACAGAGAAATCATCCATGAAAGGAAGAGTCAATTGATGTGGCAAATTCCACTGTTGTCTTATTTTAAGAAATTGCCACAGACACACCATCCTTCAGTAACCGTCATGCTGATCAACCAGTAGCCATCAACATCAAGGCAAGAGCTTCTGTCAGCAAAAAGATTATAATCAGCTGAAGCCTCCAATGATGGTTAGCTTCTTGTTAGCAATAAAGTATTTTTAATTAAGGTGTGTACATTTTTTTAGACATACTGTTATTGTGCACTTAATCAATATTATAGTGTAAACATAACTCATATACAGTGGGAAATCAAAAAAAGTTGTGTTACTTTATTTTGATATTAGCTTTATTGTGGTGGTCAGGAGCTAAACTGGCAGTATCTCTGAAATATGCCTATATGCCCAATAATTTGCCATTACTTTCTCTCTCCTGAGATTGAAAAAAGAGGGTTTAGAAAATGTCAAAAATCTTATTATAAAATTTATTTGCTTCATCATTTTCTTTTAAATAATAATGATCTTATCCTCAGCTTTAAAAGGCATGATATTTTAGCTATTCTATATATAGAATATACCCCTGAGAAATATGTACTCTTGAGAGTTACCACTCTAGCAACCATTTGAATTCATATCCAACATTAATATGGCACTATCGATTTGGTGAGGAAAGGTTTTTATTTCATCCATCATCGAAACACTGTGAATATCAACTCAAGAACTTGGATGTTACTCTAAATCTTCCAAACAGAAAAGTATTTAATCCAGGGAGTTGGCTATCAAAAGTAGTCGAAGGACTGGAAGAGCAAAAGACTGAAGAGTACGTTAACCCCAAATCCAGAACTCAGATAGCAGATGTCACCTTGAAGGATCCCTTTGGACAAGAGTCACTGCCTCAAGCATATGTCTTCTACCTCATCTTATTTCCTCTAATCTCATATGATTTCCTCCCCTTTTCAGACCTCAAGGGAGCATACACTGGCAAAGAAATCTGGCAAATATATTTGATGGGAAAGGGAGAAGCAGAATCCCTAGCATATGTAACGATGACACAAGGCCCTATGATTTTTATGCTATATATATATTTGCCTCAAAAAACCAAAGCAAGAACAAAAAACTATATATATTTTATTTATATGGGATAAAAGTATGCAAGATGCCCTCAAAAAATAAATGGATTAAAAGAAAAATGATGCAACAATTTCAGTTGTCTGAATAAACTGGGCTGTTATGTGATAAAAATTTCTTATCACTAGAAGTGTTCAAGCAGGATATGGTCATAGATCCAAACCTAGAAATATCCCTTCCCCTGGTATTTAAGCCCTATGATTCCAAAAAGTCGCATGTTTCCAAAACTCCTCAAGATTCATATAATTTCTCTTTGCACAACCACTCTGACTATCCTTCCGGTCTTGCCTTCAGTAAACCACAACTAATACTATTGGACCAGGTATCTTCAGGTCTCAAAAAATGAATATATAATATTCAAAGTAAAACTGTGGTCTTCCCTATTCCATGTTCCAGAGCTAGCTGGTTTTGTTATTGGTTTTTCTATCCTAAAAATTAGCACCACAACATACTCAATTATTCAAGAGAGAACTCTATAAATTAAGCTTATATATTCCCTTCCCATACCCCTATATCCACTGCATCAGTGAGTCTTGTTGATTGTAACAGCAAACTATATATTGAATTCTTCCTATCTCTTCATTTTTATGGCCACTAACCTAGTAAAAGCCTCATAATTTCTCACATAGACTATGGAAACAGTGTTCCAAATAACTTAATTGCTATTTTTATGTATCCTCTCAATAATTTTTTAGAAACATTTAATATATTATTGTCTCTCACACATATAAAAGTATTCCATTTTATATCAGTGAGCTATTGATATGTAACAAAGCACCACATAATTTAACAGCTTAAAAGAACAAGAATTGTTTATTTCTTACGTTTGCTCACCCATGCTCAGCTCAGAAGTCTCATTTATGCATTTATGCTCAGCATTGGTCTGGCTAAATGGCTTTGTGGATCTTGATTGAGCTCTGTCAACCAAGATGCTCAGAGCCTCAGCTGGAACAACTGAGCTGTCTTGGCTGTGATTCCTGTGATTCCTTATTATGCAGACAACTAGCTAAGGCATATTACCATGACAAAAGTAGAAGAGCAAAAGAGTGTCAAAATACACAAGGCTCTTGAGGCCCAGGCTTATAATTTGCCCAAGGCCATTCCAGACTCAAACCATGGGAAATTATTCTACTTTTTGATAGGAGGAGTGGCAAAGTCCTAACAAAAAAAGGCACAGTTATTTAAAGAGTAAATAATTAGGCATTTCTTTTGCAGCTTGCCAGACATGGGTTCCCAAATCACTCACGATCAAATCCAAACACCTTAATGACCTACCAGCCCCTCTATTATCTGGTTTCTGTCTATCTCTTCAACTTTATCTCATGTAACTCCCCCAACACACATTATGATCCATCCAATCTACTCTTATTTCATTTTCTCAGAGGGTCAACATCTTCCAACTCAGGAACTATATACATATTGTGCGTGCTCCTTGGAGTGTTCTTTTTCTGTTTCACATGACTGGAAATATATTTGCTTTAGGATTCATCATGATTATCGTAATTTCTCTAAAAGTTTGTTCTGTCCGATTATGAAAACAAATGTCAAACACATGTACACACAATTATTTTTATTCCAAGACATTTTTGTTATTTACATCATTTATTAAAATATATAATTTTTAAATTAAACTCAGTGTCTTTTTTCTCTACTAAAAATCACAATGAAGACATTGATGATTTCTTCTTCTCTTTCCTTCTCATTTTTCTTTATTTTCTCTCTTTCTTACCTCTTCTTCATCCATCTTTTTCTAATTGTATTCTCATATCCAAAGAAAAGCATCTTTTACATTGATAATATTGAATAAACACTGATTAAGTGAACAAATAAATGATAGAGCCATCAGTAGTAAATTAGGTGTCTACATTCAACACAAATTTCAGTTGTTACAATTTTTAAATAAAATGCTTAGAAGACTTATTCCAGTTTTTACATGTTTTCAATTATGATTAAGGATAATTATTTCAATGTAACTTAATTTTTTTTCTTTTTATAAGGCATTTCTTCATATATTTAAGAAGCTGTTAATGTTGAAGTTTCAACATTTGAAGGTAAGGTTTCTTTTTGTTCTGGCAGTTTTACCATTTTCCCCTTCACATTGGTTTTCACCACACATATTTTTGTATGCCTCAGTGTAATTTTCTTTGTATATATTCTGTTTGGGATCTACAGAACTTCCTGAAAATCTTCATTCATATTTTTCTTCAATTTTGAAAATAGACTTTATCTGTATTAATATTCTCAACACTTTTCTTATCTGGGGACTACAATTACACATTTTATTCACCATTGTTGCTGAATCCTCTTTGTAGTTCAAGCTATTTGGGATATTCCATCATTTTTATCCCTTTCTGTTCTGCAAATTTTGTATTTATATTGATGTAATATTCCAGTTCACTAATCCTGTATTTTTCACTGTCAATCTGCTCTTAAAATCATAAAACAAATCCTTAAATTTGTATATTTGATTTTTTTTATTTCTAGAAGGAATATTTGTTTCATGTTTAGATATTCTTATTTTCTAGTGAAATTCTTTATATTTTAAAATATTTCTTCATATTTTTCTGTATTTACTTGAATAGTATAATGATATTCTTTCAGTGTCCTTGACAGCCAAACTGATATCTGGATCACCTATGAAGTGGTTTTTATTTTCTGTGCTTTCTCTGGTTTTGCTTTTTTGTGGTTTTTCTCATATTCTTAACATGTATAGTGATTTTTTTCAAATGCCAAAGATTATATATGAAAAAATTGCACAAGTTCAGGGTAATCTCTTTCCCTGGCAGAGTTTACCCTTCCCTTCTTTGGTCAAGTAGAGTATGGCTGGTTACTTTCCCAACCAGAGATTGTGGTGATTTGAGACTAATTTGCAGTTCTAGGGGAGCCCAGTCTAACTAAGACTTGGCACCTGACTTCCAGGCTTTTTAACTAAAAGTGTAATTTCTTCTGGAAGAAACTGCTCCCTAGGAGGCTCTTAACTATATTCCGAGTGAAAATGATGAAAAGTTTCATTCGGTTTTTCAGAGATTTTTACATTTAGGCTTTTAGTTTAATACTGCACAATGTTCTATTATTCAGCAAATGTCCTGAGGGGAAAAACTAATATGTTCTTGAGAACCCCTGGTCTCCACCATTAGCTGTTCTGGCTTCCCACATGCATCATCTGCTGGTCTTTACACCCAGCTTTGCTTAGAACTTTCAGCCCCTTGCCAGTGCCCAGGAAGGCCAAAACTCCAGGGAAAGATCAGTGGCAGAATCTTTCCTTACTGTAATCTTGTCTACTATAATTTTCATTGCCTCATCAGTGTTCAACTTCTCTGCTGGCAGCTGTACTTCCTGTTGGTACCTACATTTATATTTACATTAACACTTAAAAATTATAAGAAATTAGCTTTACTAATTTTATTATAAGGAAGCATACTGGCTCTTCCACTAAATCATAGTCAGACAATGTGCCATATATCTTGAAGAAAGACCGAACAATGCTGGCCACAGGGTGGCACTGAGGGAATTTAAAAAGGTATTTCTTCAAATGAAATGCATGAATTAGAATATTACTGTGTTTTCATTAATAACAAACAAAATATTATATGATGTCTAAATTACGCAAATCACATTGTTCATCAAAACTAATGAAACTTAACATTTTATAACTTAAATTTTAACTAAAATAATTTTGGAATTCAAAGCAATGGATATGTAATAACACAAAATAGGCAAATGTATTTCATTGGAACAACACATTTTATGGTATTTTTAATGCTTAGTGGCTCAAATATAGTTTCTATTAAAGTGTTCACAAATTGTATTTAATTTGTGACATTTTAACACTAAAAGAATTCTAGTATTACTTTTAAGAAACTACTTAGTCCACTGGCAACTGGCATAGACAAAGATTAAATATACTCTATGAGCTACACGTTATTCAGAAAGGTATCTGGTTGAGTATTCCTTCAACTATGTCGGTATTCTGCATTGGGAATCATGTTAAATTTTCTGTGGTTGTAATATTAACATTTTTCATATTTGTAAATAATGAGGGAAAGAAACCACACAAAAGGGTAGATACTATATAATTATTTATAAATAATATCCATAAACAGGAAAACTAATTTATGTTGTTTAAGTCAGGATACTGGTTTCTATTATGGGGATTGTGACTTGGAGGGAACATCAAAGGGCTTCTGGGTCCTGGGGCTATAAGTGATGTGTCCACTTTGTGAAACTCCATCAAGCAAAACGTTTGTGATTTGTGTGCTATTTTCTATATTTGTTAAACTTTAATAGATTTTTCCTAAAAGGTAACAAGGAAAAAATTTTGATGTCAAAAGATTATTTTGTTAAAAACATTTTTTCCTTGGAAATAGAACCTGAAATAGAACCAGAATATGAAATAAAAATTACTTAAAATATATTCTAGGAAGGAAATATTTAGAAACTCAATAAACAAATGAAAGGACTCCATAGTTCATGAATAATAACACCAATGCCACATTTGAAGTGTTGATAGCTTATTAATTTCTCTAAAAGATAGTAACTTTGGTATGATTAGGATTTATTATGTTAGTCAAATTAAAAATGCCTGTGATAAATACAGAATTTTAACTGTCAGTACCTGCATTACTTGCCTTATTAAATGGTTTGTCACTGAAGATGATTTAAATGAGAAGATGATGAAGCAAATCTCTTGGAATGTGTTTATCAGAATTAATTCTGAAGAGTTGGGATGTTCATTAAAGCTAAGAATATAGTTTTCCACTTTAATAAACATATTTTAAACTATACAATTTAAAACACTGCATTTAAATGCATAAAACAATCAGCAACTAAACCTATGATATTTAATATTTTCTTTTGCACTAGAGCATAGTTTATAAGCCATTTTCCCTAAATGTCTTCAATAAATCAATAAAATAATATTTCTTTCTGAATTAAGTGGCAGTTACAATTTGTTAATAATAATTATAATTTGTTATAATAAGTTACAGTGTGAAAACATTGGGACATGAAGATTATATTCTAAGGATAAAATCACACACTTTTGTATATGTGGGGTAAAATAGCAAACACTCTGAATTCTGCCTCTTATTGGTAATTACTTTAACTTCTTGTGTCTCAATCTTCTGATTTCTAAAAGAGAGATAAAAGTTTACCCCAGACTATAGGGTTCTTTTGAGAATGTAATGAAATGTTACTTATTATTTTTATCATTGTTTCGCACCATAATGTACATTCACAATCAAAAGACATGAGAGAAAATAAATTGACAAGGCACACAAAAGTTAATATAATTTATAGAATCAATCACAAAAGAAATTATTACATTAAATATGAACTGGGGAAAGAGATGTTTAGCAATAAAGATAGAAATTATAAAAGAGGACATAAAAACATATGATAAAAACTTAAGAAACCAAGGCACTACAAAAGCATTTTGAATATATGCAGCCTGTATTCTGGAAATCTATACCAACAATCTAAATAAGAAGAATTGTATGATGGAACTTAAAAGTCCAAACCTATTATGTGGTCAATTATTGAAACATTGAATTTACTTTTTTATAAAAAATTGAAATGAATATTAGTATTATGAAGACAAGAATGCACAGTTGATTGTTATTGTATATCCATTTTTGACAAGCTTTGTGTAATCTCAGATTTATTCAAAGAACTTATTATATTGTATTATTTTTTCATAGTGTTAACAAGGTTCAAATTCTATCAAATCCTGTTGGAGGAGGCTTTAATCATTATTCCATAAGATACTATGCCAAGAAATAATATCACATATTAATTATTTCTTTCCAATATTAAAAACATATTTATTTAATTCAAGTCTTATGGCTGGAAGCTTTGCTGCAATATACAAACTTTCTAGAATATATTGAAATTGATTTAGGCAACTCTCAACTAGCATATAGATTAAGTTTTGTTTTACAACCTTTCTTTCTCTTGCTCAACACTAAGCTTTAATAGATGAGTCTGACAACTTTTTATTCCATCTAAATAGTAAAAACGTGTTATGGAATCAAACAACTTTCCTCCAGAGCAGCTCTTCTGCTTTTCATTTTTCACCATGGTGTCTGCACTATGAAGCAGGCTTTTAGCTGTGAAGGAGCTCTCTCTCTCCAGACTCCATTTTACAAGTACTTTATTGTCAAAGACAGTCACTTATCTGTGAAATAGGCTTTTATCTGTTCTGTAGTTTTCAGTTGTGTTGTCCCTTAAACAAAGAAGAATTGCCAATAGTCCATAGAGAGCTTAGATGCAATTAACTCTTCAGTAGAAAGTAGATATTTTTTCCTGGTTAATATTTCATAATTTAAGATTAACTCTTAAAGTTCTTAGTTATTCTTAAGTATCGGTTCTCTGATATGTTTTACTTTTACCTAAATTATGAGTTTACTTTTCTCAAGCTCTAACTTAGTGTTTTGGAAAGTCACATTGGAATTGTAAAAAGAAAAAAAAGAAAAAAAAATCCTTCTTAATTTTCTTTGAAGAATATAAAAGAGAGAGCACAGATCCTACAAGTCAAAAATTTTTACTCAGATCATTAATCAAAGTAAGCACTCATATAAACAGTCACTTTATTGAAAGCAGATGCAATTCTTATCTTCTCAAAAAAGAAAATCTCAAAGAAACTGAGAAAAAAATAACACAAAAATGTGTTCTCTTTCTTGAATTTAAATAATAGTTCCCAAAGGCACACATTTTTGATGTTTTATATATGATTGATACTTTATCATTAAGAGCAATAACATCATCTTTTGAATAATGTTGGTATAAAATTATTTTTGTTATTGCCTGTTTGTTGTATCTACCTGAGATTGATTTATAATTCAATTAAACCAGATATTCTTGTATCTCTAATAAAGCACCTTATACCATGCACACCTTTAGAGTGAATGTCATAATATGTCACCCCTAAATTTAATATAATATGGAAATACTATTTGTCTATGTTAGATAAAAGATTATTTTTCATGATCTCAAATTTTTTAACAACACAATGTTAGTATTAGCATCCATGCTCTGAATCATTGGGACTTATCTTGAATCATTATATAAAATATGCACATAAGGCACTCATCTCATAATTTGCCAATAAATTGGTTGTTTTCCAGGATATGACAAAAGCATGACTGAGATAATTACTATTTGAAAGAGATAGTCTAAAATGCTTGCTAATTATACATTCTTTCAGATCAGTGGTTCTCAAGTGCTAGTGTGCATAAAAATCATCTGTTAATGTTCAAATCTCCTTTCCTATGATTTAATGAATGTTGATTAGAAGGGTTTATACTCCTTTTCTGTTCTTTTTCCTGTGGCCCATATTCCTCCACTAGTTTTCATCCTCAAGCTTCTTTTTTCATCCAGCTACTTTAATTCAGTAGTCTGAGAGACCCATTGACTCATGTTTTATTAATGGTTGTGGTTGCTGTTTCTTAGATACAGATCAGAGTTTTCCCTTCTTTTATTCACTTGATGTGCCAAGGTTAGAAGAATTCTTTCATTTCTTGCTTGCTTCCAATTACAGGGTCCATACAATTGTCAATAAAGTAGGTCAAGCTATTCAGGGCTGGGGATAGAGTAGGTTTTATGAAGTGTTGCTTGTTTTTGAATGTATCTATCATCAGGACAGAAAGAAAGGTATTCCTCTATGATGGTCTGTCCCAGAAGTAATGTTTGAGCCTGTTTTCTAAGTTCTAAAGAGATTTATAAAAATGGAAAGGTAAAATCAGTGATATCAATAGTGGATAGAGTGTTAAATAGAAAGATCTCAATGAAGAGTTGAAGGCCCAGGTGACCTTGTGAACCTTGTCCAGAATCTTCAGTTACAGCCAGTTTTGAGGCTAAGTGATAGTTAGTGGAAGTCTTAGCAGCAATAGCAGCTTGGTGACAGATGTACTGTAAACAGATATTACAAAAGCCTTTGAAAAACAGAGAAATTGAAAAATGGCAATTTGGCAGATGTTTGTTACTAAAACTGGAAATCATTTTTAACTATGGGATTCTTAAAGGACAAGGCAGAAGTTTAAGCTATTCATTTATAAATATTGTTGCTTCAATAAGAATCATCAAACATGTTCATCTGGGTATAAAAACTTACTGCTAGAATCAAAAGCTATAAGATATTCTATGGATTTTCACACACATACACAAATTCACACAGAAATAAGTAATATTAACAGAGTGTAATTTGATGCCAATTTGCCTGTAGAGAAATGTTCTTCAAGTTGATCTTTTCAACAATCTTAACTGGTTCTATTTAGAGTATTGAGTTGAGTGTCCAAAAATTTGCCATGTACTAACTTGGTAAAATATGCTTAAAATCATAGATTCTTGTTTATGCTGTGAACAAGGAAGCAAATGTGTGGAACTTTTTTCAATATTTTAATGTATTTACTTTGGATTCAAAGGGTTTGAAGCAATTGGCATCTTCCAAAACTGTGCCTAATAACTCATGAGCAAATTTTTCTTTTCCATCTCATTGACTCTGAATTCCCCTACTTAGAGATTTTTATATCCAATTATAATTGCCTCTGTTAAGGAACAAAGCAAAGTTTGTATTTGTTTAGGAGCCAAAAGTGCTCTCTGGCCATTTGGGGTATTCATAGTGACCAAAACAATGTATTTTAGCATTGGTTAGCGTGTTCACCTTGACCTTTATAAAGAAATGGAAGAAACATGGATTGAATCAAGGTGATTCTTGGAGAACCTCCAGTATTGCCATTGTTCATCATTAAAAGTAATAAAAGCTAATGAAAACCTATACAGCAAGAAGCTCCAAGTAATCAGGACCTTCAGGAATAATCTACTCGTGTCATCAAGTAAAGAACTCTGACCAGGGAAGCACCAACAGAATGTAAAAGGAACATGAATTGTTATAGATGAGGAAAGCCATATTCACCAAATACAGCGTTGGGACAAAATTTCTTTTCATATTCTTTTATTTGCTGTTTCATTTTAAATAAGGCATTTCTCCTCCCTTTCCTACTGTTTCAAAAGGGGAACATGAAAATGCTAAAGAAGAAATGGCTATCATCAAATATTTTGATCTTGGAACTGATGAAGTATCTAGTGATTTTTGGTTCACTGCCTTGTGAGAATGAGTTGGTGTTATTGATTATATAGTGGATAGATTCATTGTACTGAGTGTTTTCAGGAGTTAAGGTAAATTTATGTATGGTAGGAACATCTATTTTAGACAGAAAACATGATGGCTTGTACTGAACATTTATAATCTTGGGGGGGTTGTAGCATCTGAACCCCTTTTCTTCGTTTGGAGAATTGACCCTTCTGTGGATCTCAGTGGGAAGCACATGTAGCCTCCTGTTAACAAACCTGAAACTGCAGATATTCACTTTCCAAGTTTCCTTACAAAATGGCAATGCTACGTAACTTAGACTCCACTAATTTGATTTTGTTAAAAATAAACAAGAAACATGGAGTAATGTCTCTGGAGCAGAAATGATTAAGGCATGTTCAGACCCCTTGTAAAGCAAAGCAGCAGTGACCACTCATGTACTGCTTGGCAAATGCAATAGAGGTTTCCTCACTCGATCAGTAATTTCAGCGGCTCTGTATGAGACATTTCTCTCAATGCCACGCCAATGCTTTTCTATCTAGAACAAAGATCAGGGGTCTCCTCTATCCAATAACCTACTCTATATCTCAGTTTGATCATACACAAGTATATTTAAACTAATACACCCCAAATTGAGTGTTTGATTCCTACCCTTAAACCTGCTGTGTCCCCACCCTCATTTCTACCTTATCTTGAAAAATGTCTCCATCAAGCTCTCAGTGGCCAAGTCAGAAATCTAGTTCTTGATTTTCTCCTTGATTTTAATCCATACATGATGCACCTAGAAAATATATTTTAAATTCTATCCATTTCCATAGAGGCTACATGGGTCTAGTCACCAGATTTTCACTTGCATTCTTTATTTATTGTTATGGTCTCCTAATTGTCCTTTCTTCTTTTCTCCCTAAATTTTGGATACTCCATGCTGTAACTAGTCATGGTACAAATTAAATGCAATCACATAGCTGCTCACCTAAAACCTTTCAAAGACTTCAAGTGCTCTTCCCCTTTATCTTGCACCCTCAGTGTGTATCCCCCCTATGTGCTGCACACACCTCTATTCATTTATGTCCATTCCTGGCATGTACTGAGCTCTTTCCTACTCCAAACACAGCAAATGTTGTTAGCCCTGATTTCACCTTTACAGGCAATAATTCATCACTGTTCTTCAAATTACAGCTTCAATCTTACCTCCTAGAAGATGCTTTTTGGATAACATCCAAAAAATAGGTCAATTCAACCATATACTTGTTTTGATTTTAACTTTCAGCGTTGTTTGCTTCCTTCATAGTATTCTGCAGAATTCAATAATATTTAATGTGTTTGTTTAACTTATTTATATAATGTCTTTACTATACCACAGCCTTCTTGAAGGGATAATATCTGGAATATTTTTCATTTCACACCTGAAGTCTAACACATCCTCGGGAACATTATTTGCTTATAAGAAAATTTTGGCAATAGAAAGATGAGTGAACTCCGACAAACACATCTCCTTATTTCCATTTAAACTAACAGAGAGAGTCACCTGAATATTAAGATTCTTTCTAAAAAGTGTGCATTATAAATTAATTAAGCCTTAACAATTTTTTTTATTAATCACTCTGGAATTCCCATTTAAATATTATGAACATTTTGCATTCCCCTAACTAGCCAACTTCACCAGTACCCTCCACTTGCCATAAACCAATGAAGATATTGAAGTTACAATGTAATCTGAGATCATCTGATATAAATCTTTTTAACCCATGTTTTCTGAATCTACTTATATTCCTTTGGCTTGTACTTTGTTTCTTTTTACAAATATTGTTTAAAAATGAGTACTCTATATTTTTCTCCTCTCACTATCTTAAATCATTCATTTTGTATCTCTTTGATTTTCCTTATACCTTAGGCAGACTCCCAAACCCTAAATGTAATAAAATCAGCCCAGTTAAATCTTCAGTCACATATGTAATTTAACACTCATCCTTTCCCAAGCATTAAGCCAAAGTTGAACAGGGAAGAGGCCAAACCTACTTCTATCTTCCATTTACAGGGTGACTTTCTTCCAGTTTGGGGAATGCATTGGGGAGACTGCAGAAGAGGAAGAAATTAACACTTATTTCATTAGTGCTGCTCTGTCCTCTATTGGTTCCCCTGACTAAGATTGATTCTCATTGTTATCTGTAAAGCAGTCTTCCAAATTACTGATATACAATAATGGCATAGAACAAAAGGGAGATGTTTAAGAGGGTTTGCAGGATGGAAATTCACTTCAGGTGGAACTCTCCCAAGACTCCCTGCTTAACTCTTGCCTGTAGTAGTACAACTAAGTTTTCTGGGGGGTTGCTTTTGTTTTTGTTTTCTGAAGGCAGCCTCTTTGGGAAGAATGTCAAAAAGAGGGCTCATGCCTGGCCATCTTCTACATAGTCCACTTGACATACAGGAAACTCAAGGATTCTTATTTTGGCAATTTTTTTTCTTCAAAAAAGAGATGCAGAATAAGAAATCTCACACAAAAGCAGATGCCATCTGTGAAAAACAGATGCACAGTTCACCTTCTTGCAGTGACTTCTGATCACCATAATTGAGTCTTTTGTAGTCCTCCCACATGACGTGGTAAATAGAGAAATATCTTGCAATTCCACAAAGAGTGGAAACAATATATATTCCCAGTAGGCAAAAGAATAATGACTTCAATAATTTCATGGGATGCCTTTCAAAGGAAGGAGTAGACTGATGCTGATGACAGTTGTAATTGGCTTCCTATTAATAAATTCTGGTTATTTACCTATCTTTAAAAGTTTTGAGTTCTCTTTAGAAATATGCAGCTGTTTACACATTTTTGATGTCTCCTGAATGCTGCCCACAGATTCCAAAAAAAAACATGAAGCAGTCTTTCTTTTATGAAAATTGAATTTGCTTCCAATTTTTTTGTTTTGAATTTGCTTCCAATTTTTTTGTTTTGAATATTTATTATCTTTTAAACATAATAGCTTTATTAATATATAATTTGCATAACATAGAATTTGCCCACTTAAAGTACACAAATCAGTGAGTTTTAGTGTACTCATGGATGGCTATAACCATAATTGTAATTCATTTTAGGACATTTCATCACCCAAAAAGAAATTCTATACACATTAGTAATAATTTCCTATACCCCCTCCCCAGCCCTAGACAACCACTAAAATACCTTCTATCTTTATATATTTGCCTATTTTAGACATTTCATGCAATGTACAATCTTTTGTGACTGGCTTCTTTCACTTATAATGTTTTAAGTTTCATCCTTTGCTTAGCATGTATCAGTACTTCGTTCCTTTTTGTTGCCTAATAATATTCCATTGCATGTACATGTATTCCATGTATTTAATTTATCCATGCATTAGTTTATGGACATTTTTGCTATTTCTACATTTTCTATTATGAATGTGTTACTGTGTACATTAGTGCACAATTCTTTGTGCAGATATATGTTTTCATTTATCTTGGTTATATATCTAGGAGAAGAATTTCTGGAATATATGATAACTTAAACTTTTCCTTTTGAGGAATTAGAGACTACTGTCAAAAGCACCATTTCTACCAGTAGTGTATGAGAGTTCCAAATTTTTTATGTTTTTGGCAACACATTTCTGTTTTCTTGATTATTGCCATCCTAGTGATAAGTGCTATCTCATAGTTTAAATTTGCATTTCCCTGATAGTTAATAATGTTGACCATCTTTTCATGTATCTTTTGTTCAATTGAAGAAATGTCCAATAAGATCCTTTGCCCATTTTAAAAAATGTATTATTTAATCTTTTATTATTTCATTGTCAGGTCTTTTATATATATACTAGATATAAGTCCTTTATCAGATATATGATTTACAAATATTTCTTCCCATTCTGTGGGTTGTTCTCTCACCTTATTGATGGAATCCTTTGAAGCAAAAAAAAAATCATTAATTTTGATGAAGTTCTGTGTGTGTATATGTCTGTTTTTTTATTTCCTTTTATAACTTGTGTTTTTGGTGTCATATCTAAGAAGGCTTTTCTGAACCATGGTCACAAAGATATACTCCTACATTTTCACCTGGAGTTTTATAGTTTTAGCTCTTTTATTATAGCTATGATCCATTTTGAGTTAAATTTTTACTGTCCAGTTGTCCTGGCACTGTTTATTGAAGAGACTATTCTTTCTATCTTTGAAATGTCTTGGCATCCTTATCAAAAATCAATCAACCATAAGTAAAAGGGTTCATTTCTGGACTCTCATGTCTATTCCAGTCATCAATATTTCTATTATCATGCCAGTCTAATGTTGTCTTGGCTACTACGGCTTTGTCAGAAGTTTTGAAATCTGAAATGTGAGTCTTCCAACTTTGTTCTTTTCTAAGTTGTTTTGCCTATTCTGTGTCCCTTAACATTCCACATGACTATTAGCATACACTTTTTGATTTCTGCAAAAAATAAATAGTCAGCTGGTACTCTGATAGGGATTACACTGAATCTGTAGATCAGTTTAGGAGGTATTTCCATCTTAACCACAATAAGTCTTATAATTTATAAACATAGAATATCTTTTTATTTATTTAAGCCTTCTTTAATTTCTTTCAACAATGTTTTGAAGTTGTCAGAGTATACTTAGCAGTTATTTTATTTTTCCTAAGTATACTTAGTACTTATTTTATTTTTCCTAAGTATTTTATTCTTCTTAATGCTGTGGTAAATATTTTTTAAAATTTCACTTTTGGATTGTACATTGCTGGTATAGAGAGTACAACTGATTTTTTGTAGATTGATCTGTAAACTAGATGAACTTGTTTATTAGTTTGAATAGTTTTTTATGTGAATTCCATAGGATTTTCTATATATAAGATCATTTCATCTGCAAATACAGTTTTTCTAATTTGAATACCTTTTATTTCTTTTTCTTGCCTATTTGTCCTGGCTAAAACGTCCAGTACAATGTTGAATATAAGTGATGAGAGAAGGTTTCATTGTCTTGTTCCTAACTTAGGGGGAAAACATTGAGTCCTTCACCATCAAGTAAGATATTAGTTGTGGGGTTTTCATAACTATCATTTATCAGGTTGAAAAAGTTCCTTCCGATCTCAGTTTGTTGATTTTGTATCATGAAAGAGTACTGGATTTTGTCAAATACTTCTTCTACATCTATTGAAATGAATAAAAAACAAACTGTGCAATTAATGGGAAAATAAAATGGAGTTATCCTACTATCAAAATGTAATTTGCATTAAATCTGAAATCAGACATTGGCCCAATACAAGAAAGAAAGGGCCTTTTCTAGGGAGGCATGTCTAACAGGATCAAAGTTTCCCAAAGAATGGTTCACCTCTGTGTTATAAACCTGTAGTTCTTAAATCACTAGTTTAAATGATAATGTGTGAGATTCATGTGAATGTGATTTGATAATTTGACACATTGTCTTCACATATAATACAAACCAAATGTTTTCTTGATGAAAGAAAATTACTATTACCTGCTATCTTCGGTAATTTTAATAACCAAGAAATGCTAAGATAAATCAGAAATGGACACAATATATGTTTTAAAACATTTTCCTTCACAAAGATCTTTGATATTTTGTCTCCCTCTCACACATTGTTTGCAAATACACACACACACACACACACACACACACACACACACACAGCCAGACACCATCACAACTTACTTTTATATACTTTGTTATTTTTATATACTTTGTTCCTGCCTATCACATCATAGTAGCTGATACGTGTTTGAAAGGATGATGAAATTTCAATTATTTCATTGTACTACCCTGAGGGAAATTATTTTTTCTGCCTCTTTTATTAAATATTCTGGACATAACAAAACACTTTTCTTTCCACAAGGACTCACTATATTATTCAACATTTTTGTAATTAAAAAAACTGCAATATACTCCCAAGAAAGTTATGTTGCATTGCTGGCCCTTCAATTTTTTAAGCATATATAAAGACAGATCATTTTCCTCCCTACCATTTAACAAAATCATAATGAGAAATATCCAATAGCAATGTTAAGTGACATGAGTTTGATGCCTTCTGTAGATGTCAGAAACTAGTCCCATTATTTTACAAACATAATAAATGCCTATTAACATCACACCTTAAAATGTTCAATAATTCCTACAATGGTTATGACATGAAAGGCTTAAATATGTTTAATTAGTTCAATAAAAAGAAGTAAACTTATGAGGAAAATATCTCTCAAAATTTATATCTCATTTTCAAGTTAGGAGCACAAACACAAAAATCCTAATATATGGGTTCCCTTTGCATGCCTCATACCCCTGAACTGTCATTCAAATAATTAATTACCACATGTACATATATATGCATATGTACGTAATATTGTATATCTGTATCTACATATATCTATATAAAAATGTGTGTGTGTCAGAAATAGAAGCAAGACAGTGCATTTAATGCCTAAGCTACCAACTCTGAATATTTTGCTGAGATCCAGTTGGGGTATGTTTTTATATTTTAGGTTTATATTTAGAGTCTACATAATTTGTTGAGTGTTTTAGAAAATGACTGATTTTCTTTTCTACTTTTTCCCCATTTCAGCTTAGTCAATAGAGGAACATTTAATTATAGCAGTTTTTTTATCCAAGTCAACCTAATACTTTTTTTCAGGAGAAAATTGGAAATTTAAAATGTAAATAAATTAAAAACATTTAAAAAATTTTTCTACTGATAGAGTAAAAGAAATCCATGATTCTGACAGAGTTGCATAAAAAGAGCAAAGGAATGTCTTTTCCTAGGTTAAAAAAAAAAAAAACAGACTATAAAATTTTACAGGGAATTCCCTGGGGGTCCAGTGGTTAGGACTTCTCACTTCCACTGCTGGGGGACAGGGTTCAGTCCCTGGTTGGTGAACTAAGTTCCCGCAAGCTGCACAGTGTGGCCAAAAAAAAAAAGTTTTACAAAGTAATTAATTTTAAGTTTTTACTATGTCATTTGTTTATCACTTATTTCTTTGCACTTATGTAAAAGGAAATATATTCAAAAAAATATCATATCACATTATTACTTACATGCCTTGAGATATATAATTGTCATGTTTAATTGATCTAGAAAAATGCATGTATCACTTTACAATTCCATAGTTTGCATTGTGATAATGGCTCTATGTGAAATTTTAATCAGCTTTTCACTGCAAAACCATGCAGCTCTCTCCTTGTTCCAGTAAAGTCACATGTGCATTTTCTTTCAACCCAAAATATGTGAATAGCAGCTGAACTATTTTAGTTATCATTCTGCATGTTAACACATAGTTTTGATGAAAGAATACATTCCCTGTAGCATAATGAACAATTTGAGCATAGCTGTAAATTAGTTGCCTTTAAAATATCAATAAATGATAACCGAATTGAAGAGTTTGGCTCCAGGCCAAAATCCTACCTGTGATCTTTCAGTGCTGACCACAGAAAACTACAAAGGCTTTTTCTGACATGCTTCATGGGGAAAGCTGCCCTCCCTACACCAAAAATGGTGAACAGACAATGCATTGTAGTCTCTGAAGAGAGTTGGACTCAGGTCCACCTTGCTGGCCATTTTCTTGTGCAATTGCATTCCTAGCCCTGACATCTCCATTCAGAGACCTCTATTAGTGGCCCACCCCTGAGAGCTTCCTCAGGTGCTTCTGTTGAGACCTCCTTATAGAGGGAAAGGAAGGGCACTCAAGAGACTTTTTTCCATTCTGAGTCTTTACTCATCACTTCTCTACTCCTAGCTCTTCTCCTTGCCCCTGAGACCATAAAATGCAGGAATCCTTTGTTCAGAACTCCCTCAGCTATGACACCATGCCACCCACCCTGATCTGTTTTGATATATTTGACCCATACACAGCACTCTTCCATGGGGAGAATGGGACACGGGGAGAGTTACAACTTTCTCTATTTAGTCTCTTGCTACAAGTGATTAAAGGCTTGACTGTTACATTCATTTTGGTTTGTTGTCTTAATCACTACTCTGACACACCTGCCAGATAAGCTCTTTCCAGTTCAGCCCAGTTTTTGACATGTTTATTCTGTCTCTATTTACATAGAGCAGAACAGAGCAATTTAATACACCTAGGATGCAAAACTTCTCAGGCTTCTTCTTTCAGGCACAAAAGAGTGTCATTCATAAGTCAAACCCTGAGCCCAGTTTTTCACATGCAAATTAGGTCAGATTTATCAGTTCATTGAGTCAGTTGCTCCCAGGCTTAGGTTTTATATATTAAAATGGTCAAGAAAATTAAACGGATTTCAAAATTAAATCATAACCCATGGGAGAAAATTGAATATACTTTCTAGAGTAAGAGTACCAAGTTGGACTTCCCTGGTGGCACAGTGGTTAGGAATCCGCCTGCCAATGCAGGGGACACGGGTTCGAGCCCTGGTCCGGGAAGATCCCATATGCCGCGGAGCAACTAAGCCGGTGCACCACAACTACTCAACCTGTGCTCTAGAGCCCCCAAGCCACAACTACTGAGTCCATGTGCTACAACTACCGAAGCCCGCACGCCTAGAACCCATGCTCTGCAACAAGAGAAGCTACCACAATGAGAAGTCCGCACGCCGCAACTAGAGATAGCCCACGCGCAGCAATGAAGACCCAATGCAGCCAAAAATAAAAAATATAAATAAATAAATAAATTTATTTAAAAAAAAAAGAGTTCTAAGTAGCAGTTAGTTGAGTCATCTCAGGCAGGATGCTTTCTCTAGGAGTCCAGCTGATAACAAAGGCCTATGAATAATATCTCATGAAACTAACTTTAAAATGCACAATCTGTAAAATGTAATTATCATATTGCCCGGCACATAAGTGGTGGTTATTGAATTTTAATCAAAATAATTAGTTTTATTAGAGTCAGACTCAAATCACGTTCTTTTGCTTTCTTCTTGCTGTCATGTATCTGAGTAGGTTTCTTGTTTCTTCATAACACTGAGATCATTATAATTATTTCCTTTTCTCTACATTCATTCAACTACAGACTTTATTAAATAAATGATTTCTGAGCTCTTTCTATACACCAGATGCTGAGTAAGGCAATGCGCATACAAAGATACACTCAACTTTGTGGCAGACAAAGACACAAAAACACGATAACAATATAATATTTTAATTTAGTAATGGAAACATGCATGGATGCACCTAATCTAACAATATTTGAGCCTTTATCATACGTATTACATTGTGCAAAGTACTCTGGGGAATGTAGCTGATAGCAGCAACTATCAGGTGACCTTTTTCTTCTTTCTTTGAGAAAAGAAAATTGGAGTAGAAGTCCGTTCTGTTCATAGAAAAGTAGCTTGTATTAGACTTACCACTCATCCAAAAACAATAATAAAAAATGTAAACAATATAAAAGCAATTATTTTAAGGGACTGGAGAGCGACCAAAGGCAGAATCATGGCAAGAAATGAAGCAAACTATGTGTAAAGGGTTGAATAATGTCCTCCCAAACTACCCAGAATGTCAGAATATGACCTTACTTGAAAATATTGTATCACTACATTAATCACCATGAAGATCTTCATATTGTTCTTTTATAATCACACACATTTCTCTCCACCCTATCCCCTTCTTTTTTTCACATCTTTATTGGAGCATAATTGCTTTACAGTGGTATGTTAGTTTCTGCTTTTGTTTTTGTTTTTGTTTTTTTTGTTGTTGTTGTTGTACGCGGGCCTCTCACTGCTGTGGCCTCTCCCGTCGCGGAGCACAGGCTCCGGACGCGCAGGCTCAGCGGCCATGGCTCACGGGCCCAGCCGCTCCGCAGCATGTGGGATCTTCCGGACCAGGGCACGAACTCATGTCCCCTGCATCGGCAGGAGGACTCTCAACCACTGCGCCACCAGGGAAGCCCTAGTTTCTGCTTTATAACAAAGTGAATCAGCTATCTATATATATAGCTGATATATCCCCTTATCTCCTCCCTCTTGTGTCTCCCTTCCACCCTCCCTATCCCACCCCACTAGGTGGTCACAAAGCACTGAGCTGATCTCCCTGTGCTATGCAGCTGCTTCCCACTAGCTATCTATTTTACATTTGGTAGTGTATATATGTACATGCCACTCTGTCACTTTGTCCCAGCTTACCCTTCCCCCCTCTGTGTCCTCAAGTCCATTCTCTACATCTGCATCTTTATTCCTGTCCTGCCCTTAGGTTCTTCAGAACCTTTTTTTTTTTTAAGCTTCCATATATATGTGTTAGCATGCAGTATTTGTTTTTCTCTTTCTGACTTCCTTCACTCTGTATGACACACTCTAGGTCCAACCACTTCACTACAAATAACTCACTTTCGTTTCCTTTTTATGGCTAAGTAATATTCCACTGTATATATGTGCCACATCTTCTTTATCCATTTATCTGTCGATGGACGCTTAGGTTGCTTCCATGTCCTGGCTCTTGTAAATAGAGCTGCAATGAACATTGGGTACATGACTCTTTTTGAATTATGGTTTTCTCAGTGTATATACCCAGTAGTGGGATTGCTGAGTCATATGGTAGTTCCAGTTTTAGTTTTTTAAGGAACCTCCATACTGTTCTCCATAGTGACTGCATCAATTTACATTCCCACCAACAGTGCAAGAGGGTTCCCTTTTCTCCACACCCTCTTCAGCATTTATTGTTTGTAGATTTTTTGATGATGGCCATTCTGACTGGTGTGAGGTGATACCTCATTGTAGTTTTGATTTGCATTTCTCTAGTGATTAGTGTTGTTGAGCATTCTTTCATGTGTTTGTTGGCTGTCTGTGTATCTTCTTTGGAGAAATGTCTATTTAGGTCTTCTGCCCATGTTTGGATTGAGTTGTTTTTTTTTTTTTTATATTGAGCTGCATGAGCTGCTTGTAAATTTTGGAGATTAATCCTTTGTCAGTTGCTTCTTTTGCAAATATTTTCTCCCATTCTTAGGGTTGTCTTTCCATCTTGTTTATGGTTTCCTTTGCTGTGCAAAAGCTTTTAAGTTTCATTAGGTCCCATTTGTTTATTTTTGTTTTTATTTCCATTTCTCTAGGAGGTGGGTCAAAAAGTACCTTGCTGTGGCTTATGTCATAGAGTGTTCTGCCTATGTTTTTCTCTAAGAGTTTTATAGTGTCTGGCCTTACATTTAGGTCTTTAATCTATTTTGAGTTTATTTTTGTGTATGGTGTTAGGGAATGTTCTAATTTCATTCTTTTACATGTAGCTGTCCAGTTTTTCCAGCACCACTTATTGAAGAGGCTGTCTTTTCTCCATTGTGTATTCTTGCCTCCTTTATCAAAAATAAGGTGACCATATGTGCATGGGTTTATCTCTCGGCTTTCTATCCTGTTCCATTGATCTATATTTCTGTTTTTGTGCCAGTACCATACTGTCTTGATTGCTGTAGCTTTGTAGTATAGTGAAGTCCGGGAGCCTGTTTCCTCCAGCTCCGTTTTTCTTTTTCAAGATTGCTTTGGCTATTTGGCGTCTTTTGTGTTTCCATACAAATTGTGAAATTTTTTGTTCTAGTTCTGTGAAAAATGCCATTGGTAGTTTGATAGGGATTGCATTGAATCTGTAGATTGCTTTGGGTTGTATGGTCATTTTCACAGTGTTGACTCTTCCAATCCAAGAACATGGTATACCTTTCCAACTGTTTGTATCATCTTTAATTTCTTTCATCAGTGTCTTATAGTTTTCTGCATACAGGTGTTTTGTCTCCTTAGGTAGGTTTATTCCTAGGTATTTTATTCTTTCTGTTGTAGTGGTGAATGGGTGTGTTTCCTTAATTTCTCTTTTAGATTTTTCATCATTAGTGTATAGGAATGCAAGAGATTTCTGTGCATTAATTTTGTATCCTGCCATTTTACCAAATTCATTGATTAGCTCTAGTAGTTTTCTGGTAGCATCTTTAGGATTCTCTATGTATAGCATCATGTCATCTGCAAGCAGTGACAGCTTTACTTCTTTTCTGATTGGGATTCCTTTTATTTCTTTTTCTACTCTGATTGCTGTGGCTAAAACTTCCAAAACTATGTTGAATAATAGTGGTGTGATTGGAAAACCTTGTCTTGTTTCTGATCTTAGAGGAAATGCCTTCAGTTTTTCACCATTGAGAACAATGTTGGCTGTGGGTTTGTCATATATGGCCTTTATTATGTTGAAGTAAGTTCCCTCTATGCCTACTTTCTGGAGGGTTTTTATCATACAGAAATGGGTGTTGAATTTTGTCGAAAGCTTTCTCTGAATCTATTGAGATGACCATATTGTTTTTCTCCTTCAATTTGTTAAAATGGTGTATCACATTGATTGATTTGCATATACTGAAGAATCCTTGCATTCCTGGGATAAACCCCACTTGATCATGGTGTATGACCCTTTTAATGTGCTGTTGGATTCTGTTTGCCAGTAGTTTGTTGAGGATTTCTGCATCTATGTTCATTAGTGATATTGGCCTGTGGTTTTCTTTCTTTGTGACATCTTTGTCTGGTTTTAGTATCAGGGTGATGTTGGCCTCATAGAATGAGTTTGGGAGTGTTTCTCCCTCTGCTATATTTTGGAAGAGTTTGAGAAGGATAGGTGTTAGCTCTTCTCTGAATGTTTGATATAATTAGCCTGTGAAGCCATCTGGTCCTCGGCTTTTGTTTGTTGCAATATTTTTAATCACAGTCTCAATCTCAGTGCTTGTGATTCATCTGTTTACATTTTCTATTTCTTCCTGGTTCAGTCTCAAAAGGTTGTGCTTTTCTAAGAATTTGTCCATTTCTTCCAGGTTGTCCATTTTATTGGCATATAGTTGCTTGTAGTAATCTCTCATGATCCTTTGTATTTCTGCAGTATCAGTTGTTACTTCTCCCTTTTCATTTCTAATTCTATTGATTTGAGTCTTCTCCCCCTTCTTAACCCCTGGGAAACCCTAGGTTTTTAATAATCTCCAAGTATATTTTAACATACCCCCAATCTAAATAACCAATGGAATGAAGATTTTGAAGATATCCATTGTAAGAGGCATAGAGTAGCTTAGTAATACTATGTGTGTGTCCACAACTCTTATTTCAGACATGTTATATTCATATTTGGAGAATCATCAATTAAGATGTGAAAACTGTAATCAGCATGTATTAACATTAGTGGAAACTGGGAATTTTCTGGCCGTCCAGTGGTTAGGACTCCATGCTTTCACTGCTGAGCGCCCAGATTCAATCCCTGGTTGGGAACTAAGATCCCGCAAGCCAGTGGCATGGCAAAAAATAATAGTGGAATTAATATACATTTTCTGGAAGATGGCATAGCATTGTGAATAAAATTATTTACATGTGATCTAAAACTTCTGCTACTTTGTTCTTAAGTCATAATCAGATGCTATATCCAGAAATACCCTTTCATGATGTTCACTGACAAGTGATATATAAGAATAAAGAACAAGAAAATCCTAAGTGTGTATAAATAAAAGAAGGTCAGATAAGATAATTTCTATTCTTGAAGACTGACTAACTTGGATAATGATAATAGTAATAGTAATAATAACCTAAACAAATCTTATTTAGAGGTATAGTGAGCTGGTTTTGAATCATGGCTCAACCAGTTGTTAATATGTTGACCCATAATTTCTCCAAACTTCAATTTTATTTTCTCTGGAAGATGAATAATAATAATAGGTCCTATGAGTTGTTTGTATATTAATTAAATTAGTAAGGAAGTTAATGAGGTTTCTGATATAAATTAACTGTGCATTACATGTTGCTTTTTATTATCTGTTCTCTCAAAAGATAATGATGTTTCACTAGATCGTGTGTGTGTGTGTGTGTGTATGGTTGTGTAATCTGAGAGAGAGAAATAGACAGGCAGGAACAGAGATGATAATGATATATACCAAAAAATAACCATGGTTAACCTGAGGCTATGGATTTAACTAGTATAACATTAAAATTTTTTTTCAAAATTTTATTTGCCAAGGCTTTTGAAAGTTTATCTGTTTACTTTGTGATTAGAATAAAACTTTATTTAAAAATAAATTAGGTACCATATATTTTCTAGGAAGTATGTTTGATGAAACAGTAATAAGGTCATATGAGGAAAACAAACTCTTTATCTGCTGTTCATCCAAATGAAGAAAGGTCAGAGTTCACAAGCTCTTTCAGGGATGGCATTCTTAAAACTTTGAGCACATGGTCTTCCTTGGTGGCGCAGTGGTTGGGAGTCCGCCTGCCGATGCAGGGGACACGGGTTCGTGCCCTGGTCCGGGAAGATCCTACATGCCACAGAGTGGCTGGGCCCATGAGCCATGGCTGCTGAGCCTGCGCTTCCGGAGCCTGTGCTCCGCAACGGGAGAGGCCACAACAGTGAGAGGCCCGCGTACCATAAAAAAAGAAAACAACTTTGAGCACAGAGACCTTTTACTGGGATACTTATTGAATGTGAAAGAGAAAGTCATAGTTTTTAAATGTCTTTCGTAAAGGCTCTCTTGTGGCTTACATCAAAGTTACCTAACTTCTTTTTTATCATTCACAAAGAGGGGAAGAAGGTAGAAAAGATTTCATGTAATCTGTTGGAAATCTCTGCTTTGAGAAATCATGAATCAATTTGTTCCAGTTCTGTGTGGAGACAGATTTTCATACCAAGAACACCAGGAACTAAAGTGCTGCCTACAAGAAAAATTTTTGAAATGTTTCTGACCTACCTGATTTTTATTCTATAAAAATTAATTTGTTTTTTAAATCTTCATAACTAAATATGACTCCAGAAATCCTTTCCATTCCTCCATAATATAGGTTCATTTGGTTGGAGTCAGAAGTTTCTAAGTGCAAAGACTGGATACCCAAATGTATCAAAGAGACAAACAAACAAAAGATAATGATGTTCTAATATACTGACTAAGCAACTGTTAAAATTCAGTTTTATTTCTTGGATGGAATACTTAGCCTAGAGATTGTCTGAATGGGAAAACATGGAAAAGAAATATTAAGGTGGTACTGTTAAACAAAGCCATGTTGACAATCATATTAAAAGTCAGAGTTAATCAGTGCATCAAAATTAAGAATCATGACCCCAGACTCACTTTAATATCAAGGAAGCAAATATAAAAATATAATGGTGGAAAAAGATATACCATACTAGCACTAAGGAAAAAGCTAGAGTAGCAATATCAATAGGAAATATCTAGACTTTAGACAAATACTATTACCAGGGATAAAACAATATATGACGTTACAATAAAGGGATCAATTCATCAAGAAGGCGTAGTGTTCTTAAATGTGTATGTACCTGACAACAGAACTTCAAAAAAGAAGCAAAAGTGTCACAGAACTTAAAGAAAAATAGAAGAATTCCCAACTATAGTTGTAGAGTTTACATTCCTCTCTCAGTAATTGATAAACCCAACAGGCAGAAAAGCAGTCTATTTTTTTCAGATGGTCAAACTTTTAATTCTTTTAAAATACTATAAAAATAAATTCAAACTACTCAGATATGTACAAAATTTCACTTTTGAAAATAATCTATAAAAGTACATGGTTTAAAAAAATTAAAAACATCTGACACAGTACTATGAAATTGGTTTTCTCAAAGTAAAGTAATAGTAATTTACAATTGCTGGTTATAGTTGATTTTCTAGGTTTATTTATACATGTTATTGTGGGCAGATACATAAAGGAGTTTCTTTTATTTTAGAGCTATCTTCAGTTTTATTCATTTCATCAAATAATCTTGATTTTTTCCCTTTGCAAATCTTTTGACATGAGGACATGGCATATTAAGTTCAAAATCAACTTTGATGTTATTCTTCCTACTGAGTCACAGGTTGGAAAGGCAACATGGTTTATCATTTTCCAGGAATAAATATTCAAAAAATTCTAATCAGTTTACTTGAAGGAAATGAATTCATGCTTTTAGGAGCAGACACAAATTAATTGTCTAAAACATGGGCAATTTTGTATCAGATAGTATCATGTCCATTGCATTTCTCTTATTAACCCTATCATGTAGAAGCAAATTGATCCAGGCATCTGAAAGGAAATTCAGCAGAGAAATGGATCCAGAGAAAGAATAAAGCAAACCATGGACAGAGTACATTTACCTCTATATAAGGCTGTCATGCCATTGAAAGCCGCATTTTCACTTTTCAGGCTGACCTTATAAATATTTCATTTTTATGATCAAAATTAATTTTTTCTCCAAAGGCCAAACTAGTGGTTATGGTTACCAGTGGAGACAGGGAAGGGGGGAGGGCAAGATAGGAATAGAGGATTAAGAGATACAAACTACTATGTATAAAATAAATAATGAGGATATATTATAGAGCACAGGGAAATATAGCCATTATTTTGTAATAACTTTAAATAGAGTATAATCTATAAAAATACTGAATCAGTATGTTGTACAACAGAAAATAATATAATATTGTAAGTCAACTATACTTCAATTTTTTTTAATTAATTAATAATGAAAAATAAAGTATGCAATGTTCTTTTTGTTTCTCCTCATGATGCTTCTTCCCTTATTTTCTGTTATCCGCTTCAGCATCAACTTGTGTGCATTTACTACCTCTGGTAGCTATTTTAGTTTTAATTTAATTGCATCATACTTGTTTTCTTCTTCTATTTTCAGACATGTAAGATCCTCCATATTTCTTTTTATTGCTCCATATTTTTGTCAACCAATTTCATTTTGAATATATGTTTTTATATTTTGGTCTTTTTATAGACTTGAGCAGTATTATCGAACAATTTGACCTAATTGATTTTTTTACATACACCAATAAACAATAGCAGAAGGCAACTTATTTAGAGGGGGCGTTGTATAGAAATATAGCCATTTTATTTATTTTAACAACTCATTTTGAGATATTTTTGACATATGAAAGTTGTATGTGTTTAAGGTGTATAACTTGGTGTTTTGATATATGTATACACTGTGAAAAGATCATCTCAATCATGTTCAATAACTTATCCATCACCTCCACATAGTTCCCCTTGTGTGTATGTTGAGATTAATTGAAGATCTATTCTCTTAGCAAATATCAAGTATACAATTCAGTATAGTTAACTATCATCACCATGCTGTACAGTATTAGATCTCCAGAACTCTTTCATCTTGCATAACTGAAATTTTTCACCATTTGGTCAACATCTTCTCATTTCCCCTTTCCCTCCTCCTCTAATCCACCCCTAGCAACCACCATTCCATTCTCTGCTTCTATGTGTTTTATTATTTTAGATTCCACATATAAGATAATTTGTCTTTCTGTGTCTGGCTTATTTCACTTAGCATAATGTCCTCCAGTTTCATTCATGTTGTCAAAAATGGCAATATTTCCTTCTTTTTATGGCCAAATTATATACCATTGCATTTATATACTAAGATTTCTTTTTTCACTATTTGTTGACAGACACTTAGGTTGTTTCCATATCATGGCTATTATAAATAATGCTACAATGAATATGAGAGTGCAGATATCTCCTTGAGATATTGACTATTTCCTTTGGCTATATATCCAGAAGTGGAATTGCTAGATCATATGATAGTTCTATTTGTAATTTTTTGAGGAACCTCCATACTGTTTTCTAAAATGGTTATACCAGTTTATACCAGTTTATATGGTGTACTCTTTATATTCCCATCAGCAGTATACCAGGGTTCCTTTTCCTGCACATTCTCACCAACACTTGTTGTCTTCTAGTAATAGCCATTCTAACAAGTATGAGGTGATATCTCACTATGGCTTTGATTTGCATTTCCCTGATGATTAGTGACTTTGAGTATTTTTCATATATCTGTTGGCCATATGTGTATCTTCTTTGAAGAAATGTCTATTCAGATGCCCAAATTTTTAATCAGGTGTTTTATTTTTTTTGTAGGAGTTCCTTACGTATATCAGATATTAGCTCCTTATGAGATATCTGGGTTGCTAATATTTTCTCCCATACTATAGATTGCCTTTCATTTTGTTGAGTGTTTCTTTGTTGTGCATAAACTTTTTTAGATGCAATCCCACTTCTTGTTGTTGTTATTGTTTCCTTTTGTTGCCTGTGCTTTTGGTGTCATATCCAAAAACCTATTGCTCAAGGCCAATGTCAAGAGGCTTGCCCCCTTTGTTTTCTTCTAGCAGTATACAGTTTCAAGTTTTATGTTTGTCTTTCATGCATTTTGAGTTGATTTTTGTATATGGTGTGAGATAATGGTCTAATTTCATTTTTTTGCATGGGATATCCAGTTTTCTCAATGCCAATTATTGAAGAGATGTCATTTTTTATTGTGTGTTCTTGGCAACCTTGTTGAAGATCAGTTGACCATAAATGTGTAGGTTTATTTCTAGGTTCTCTAATCTGTTACACTGATGTAGATATCTGTTTTTATGCCAGTACCACACTGTTTTAATTAATAATATAGATTTATAATATATTTTGAAATCAGAGAACATGATGCCTCTAGCTTTGTTCTTCTTGTGAAAGTTTGCTTTGGCTCTTCAGGGTCTTTGTGGTTCCATATAAATTTTAGATAGCTTTGTTCTATTTCTGTAAAGAATGCCATTGGGATATTGATAGGAATTTCACTGAATCTGTAGGTCACTTTAGGTAGTATGGACATTTTAATAATATTAAGTTTTTCAATCAGTGAACACAGGATATTTTTCCATTTATGTCTCTTCTATAACTTCCTTCATCAATGTTTTATAGTTTTCAGTGTACAGAGGTTACTTTTAAAATGCACATGGAAAATTCACCAAAATTGACCATGTGTTGGGCCATAATATAGTATTAATAAATTTATAGATATAAAATCATTAAGGATATACAAAAATTAAACATTATCAACCAACTTTACATAATTCACTTTTATGAAATAGTTCAACTGACAAAAACAGAATGCACATTCTTTTCGAGTTTAAATGGTAGAAAAACCATATGATAGTACATGACAAAAGTCTCAAAACATTTAAATGAATTGAAATCACACAAATTAAAATAAGTTGAAATTAAATAAAAGAAAGATACACAAAAATCACCAAATATATGGAAGTTTAAAAGCATGATTTTGAATAACTAAGGGGTCAGATAAGACATCACAAGGTAAATCAGAAAATAATTTGAAATAAGTGGAAATGAATACAAAATTTATTCAGATTTATGCGATACATGAAAGCAAGTGCTTAGATGAAATTTTACAGAATTAAATGCTTATATTGTATAAGAAGAAAAGCTGTAATCAATTATATAAGCTTGCACCTTATATCTAGAGACATAAATGCTATCTAGATAGATTAAAAAATTGAAGGGGAAAAATTTATCATTGTTATATCATTATCACTACAGACATTAAAAGGATAATAGGGAAATATTAACATCTTTATGTCAGTAAGTACAACAACTTAGATGAAACAAATAAATTCCTGGAAAGGCACAAATTATATTCACAGACTCATGAAGAAACAGAAATTCTGGGTAGTTTTAAATCTAACAAAGAAATTCATAACTAGTTATTTCACCACAAAGAAAAATCCAAGTGCTAATGGCTTTACTAGTGAATTCTATCAAACATTTAAGAAGTAAGTTATAGCAATCCTGCCCAAATTGTTCATAAAATAGAGTAGAAACAAAGATCTTCCCAATAATCAGTGAGGCCAACATTACCCTGATATTAAAGTCAGAAGAAGAAAAAAAATACGAGACCACAAGGAAAAAAAACTTCACCCCAACATTCCTTATGAGCATACTATCAGCTAAGAAAATTCAGTAATATAAGAAAATGATAATACACCAAGTAGGGTTTATTCTAGAAAAGAAAAACAGTAACAGAAAAAGAAAGACAATTTAAGAAACAAAACGTAGACTGGTGATTACTAGAGGCTAGAGATGGGGGAAATGGGGAGGCGTTGTTACATGTGTGTAAAGTTTCAGTTGTGCAGATGCATAAGTTCTAGAGACGTGCTCTACAACATACTACCTATAGTTACCAATGTCCTGTCGAGTACTTAAAACAGTTATTAAGAAGGTAGATTTCATTTTGTGTTCTTACCACACAAAAACATAAACCACACCAATAAACAAACAAACAAAACTAAAGGGACCCTAGGAAATTTTGGAGATGATAGATATTGTTTTTTGTTTTTTGCGGTACGCGGGCCTCTCACTGTTATGGCCTCTCCCGTTGCGGAGCACAGGCTCCAGAAGCGCAGGCTCAGCGGCCAATGGCTCACGGGCCCAGCTGCTCTGCAGCATGTGGGATCTTCCCGGACCGTGGCACGAACCCGTGTCCCCTGCATTGGCAGGCAGACTCTCAACCACTGCGCCACCAGGGAAGCCCTGGATATTGTTTTTTTTACAATGATTGTAGTGATGGTTTCACAGATGTGTGCATATGTCCACACTCACTGCATTGTATACATTAAATATGTGAAAATTTTTATAAATCAATTGTACTTCAATAAAGCTGTTTTTTTTAAAAAAAGAGTGATGACTTCTCTAAGTTACATGCTTAAAGGTTTTTAAAAAGTTCTGAGAAATTAAGGTAATAAAGTCACAGACATAACTTTCCAAGTCTTTGGGTTGAATGTTGAGCCTCCACATTGGATCATTGGATATCTATACATGATAGATGGACACAGTGAACAGTATTGCTGGAAAAAGGAAGAAAAAGACATGTATTGTTGAACCAAGGGATGCTCAAATGATAGATACAATAATTAAACCAGCCTCATGAAAATTATATGCTCTGGAATGTTATTTTAGATGGGAATAATATTTTTGTCATCACAGACTATAAACATAAACATAATTATAGGATTGTAATTAATGGATCTTGTCACATTACTTTTTATTCAAATTTCATAGTTCACTGGGCAATTGTCCTAATAACAGTAAACAATTTTTCTTTCTTAAATTTCATTTAACTTTATTATTTTTTAAATTAATTTTTATTGGAGTATAGTTGCTTTACAATGTTGAGTTAGTTTCTACTGTACAGCAAAATGAATCAGCCATACATATACATATATCCCCTCCTTTTGGACTTCCTTCCCATTCAGGTCACCACAGTGCATTAAGTAGAGTTCCCTGTGCTATACAGTATGTTCTCATTAGTTACCTATTTTATACCTAGTATCAATAGTGTATATGTGTCAATCACAATCTCCCAATTCCTCCCACCCCCTTACTCTCCCCCTTGGTATCCATACATTTGTTCTCTATGTCTGTGTCTCTATTTCTGCTTTGCAAATAGGATCATCTATACCATTTTTCTAGATTCCACATATATGCGTTAATATACAAGATTTTTCTCTTTCTGGATTACTTTACTCTCCATGACAGTCTCTAGGTCCATCTACATCTCTACAAATGGCCCAATTTTGTCTCTTTGTATGGCTGAGTAATATTCCATTGTATAGATGTACCACATCTTCTTTATCCATTCATCTGTCAGTGGACATTTAGGTTTCTTCCATGTCCTGGCTATTGTAAATAGTACTGCTATGAACATTAGGGTGCATGTATCTTTTTGAATTATGGTTTTCTCTGGGTATATGCCCAGTAGTGGGATTGCTGGGTCATATGGTAGTTCTATTATTAGTTTTTTAAGGGAACTCCATACTGTTTTCCATAGTTGCTGTATCAATTTACACTCCCACCAACAGTGCAAGAGGGTTCCCTTTTCTCCACACCCTCTCCACCGTTTATTTTTTGTAGATTTTTTGATGGTGGCCATTCTGCTCAGTGTGAGGTGATACCTCATTGTAGTTTTGATTTGCATTTCTCTAATAATTAGTGATGTTGAGCATCTTTTCATGTGTTTGTTGGCCATCTGTATGTCTTCTTTGGAGAAATGTCTATTTAGGTCTTCCACCTATTTTTTGATTGGGTTGTTTGTTGTTTTGATATTGAGCTGCATGAGCTGTTTGTGTATTTTGGAGATTAATACCTTGTTGGTTGCTTCATTTGCAAATCAAAGTGTTTACTTAAAATCAAAAGGAAAGTATCTGATATAACTTCACTTAGTTAATGCATGATTTTTGCCTTTCTGTCCTCCCTTAAAAATACACCAATAGCAGAAATTAAATGACTGTAGTACATCTTCAGTTTCACTCTTTCGGTGCTATAATTATTAATATACTAGCTGGCAGGATCATGTTTGCTAAGTTATTGTACTGTCTTCTCCATTGCAGACTGTCTTTGATGCATACTGCTTTCCTGAAGAAAATGGTTGCCATGTGTTCAATGAACTTCCTTCTGTTGATCTTACACCTCCTTTGTTTACAACTTTTTTCATGCTTTCATTTGTCACTTAATCCTTTCAAACCACAAAGAGGATTGTGTACTACCCCTTTATTTTTCGCCTGTTATTTTGACATGGGTTATTAGGCCTGTCACTTAGATAATGAGAAAAATAACAGCTGTGAAGTTTACTGAACTCAGAATCATTTTCTATGTTACTTTCAGCAGTGTCTATTAAAAGTCTGTCCAATGTCTGTTGGAAAGAAATAATAAATTCTCATGGAAAAATAATTGAACTGTTACAGAGAGGACACAATTATGGAATACATTACCATTAATCCCTTTCTCATTTCCAAAGTTCACAATCATTTGGGAGATACTTGTTAGAATGATGTATATGTTTAATTTCATCCAAATTAGCCTAAAAGAAGTTTGAAATCCTTACAGTACATTGAGAATTTAATTCTGCAAAAGAGTTGTGATATACAGTAGAAACTCCTGCTTTATAAAATGAAAATACTTTTAATTTTTGGATTCATATTATTGATGTGGAGCTGCATATATCTTCATTATGTCATGAAAACACTGAGTACTTGCTTCTCCATCACTTTGGCAGTTCCATCAGCTTCCTATAATGTACATCTCCAGTCAGGCAGCCAGAGGAGATCAATGTGTGAAATAACAAGGACTTCTTAGGATCGTAAACCAGCTCTCTTGAGCGCCATTACTACATTTTTCTCCTGTAACAAGGAAGTTATGAATACCAGTGTTATGACTGGATAAGCCAGGAAAAATCTATCTTTCAAGTCTTAAACCGAACAGTTTACACAACTTCTGCATTGCCAAATTCTATGTCCTGCCAGTATTTTGTCTTTCGGCCAGAGGCCTGTGCCAAACCAATTTAGTATATTTTAATTCTAAGCATTCTTATGTCACTTTCCTTGATTTATTACTCATTTGCTTAAGGAAGTCTAGGTATCAAAATTTTCATACATACATTCTCAAATTGCAGCTTTCTCTTTGTGTAACTAGATGTTTAGAAAAGATCTGTGTCCTCTTCCATGGTTTAGAGTTTTGCCTCAAACTACTGAACCAACCAAGGACTATATTTCTTATTCCTTGTTTCTAAGTAGGGTGACTTGTTCTTACAATGAAGAGTAAGCATCAGAAATGTCTATTTTGTATCTGAAGATGGTAAAGTGTGGATTTGTCTTCTTGTTATTCCCTTTTGTGCCCACTGGATGTTGATGAAAAATCTGCAAGCCACATATTTAAGATATTAGAAATTCTGAAATCCCATCCCCAAATAACTGTGTGAAATATAGCTCATTAAGTTTCTGCCACTCCTGCTACAGACCAGGAGCACCTGCTTTTGATTTTAGTTAAGGGTGAAATAAATTTTTGTTGTACTAAGTCACAAAAAATTGGAGATTAAAATCAATATCTTATTTTAAATGAGCTAATACAGTAATAAAATTATTTATTACTAATATATCCCTATTATTGTTGTTATGTATAGTATTATTATTTTATTCAGTAGACAGTAATATGGGGTTACTGTCATATCTTTGATGATTCAGTAGAGAAACTTAATTCTTGCTTCTATTTGCTAATCTCAGTAAATCAGATTCCATTAATGTAAAGATCTAAACATTTGGAAAGTTTGTGTTGGCATTTAATTTTTGAAAAATTGAAAAATAAGACTTTTCAAAGAAAGCGTTTGCTGAGCAAATATTGTAAAATAGCATAGGTGTATGTTAACTTCACTGCAAAAGCAGGATATTTGGAGAACTTTAGCAATATAATCAAACGAAGTATAGAGAAGTCAAATTCCAATATTAGCTGGGACTAGTTTTGAGTTTTAACTTCTATTATTGGATGGGTTAAAGAACAAGTCACTTTATTTCTGTCTTTTGTTATTTGATAAGAAATATAATAACTGTGCCTTCCTATGAAATGCTGTTATGAAAATTAATAGGGATAACTTGTTTAAAGTGTTTAGCAAAGTGGCTGGCATGTATTAATAGTCCATAAATATTATTGTTAACATTTTATTAATAATAATTTGGGGTTTCCTTGGTGGCGCAGTGGTTGGGAGTCCGCCTGCCGATGCAGGGGACACGGGTTCGTGCCCCGGTCCGGGAAGATCCCACATGCCGCGGAGCGGCTGGGCCTGTGAGCCATGGCCGCTGAGGCTGCGCGTCCAGAGCCTGTGCTCGGCAATGGGAGAGGCCACAACAGTGAGAGGCCCGCGTACCGCAAAAAATAATAATAATAATAATTTGTATGCAAATAGATAATGTAATTTAAAAATAATTTATGTTTCCACTTACAGTGCTCAACTTACTTCTTAGAAATATTTCATTAGTAATTCAAATTGCTGTAAACATTTGGAAGTAGTAAACTTTTACCTCTTTAAATTTCCCTAAAGCCAATTTCCTAAAAACAGTTTTCCTAATTACTATTTTACTAAAATCCAACACACTTGTGAATGTATACGTATCTATAAATACATATACAAAAACACATATATGTATTTTTGAATTTTAGTTCCATTTAAAATCCCTTCTTTGAAGGAGGTAGTAAATGACAGAGAGAATATACAAAAGTTGATGAAACATGGTGTTTGCTGTTATATGCCAAAGAATATAGTGAGAACATGTTAATTATTGTTTTAGGTAATTGATTAATCTTGAAAAGATACATGAAGAAATTATAATAGAGGTAAAAATTCCTTTGAGAAATGTAGTCATGTGTAGTAAGTAACAGAGTAAATAAACTGAGATCTAGACTTATGTTTATATAAGTGTAGATTTGTCATATTTTACATGATATTTTAAGAACTAACATATAAGTAAGCATCACAGTTATTACCATCCAAAAATAACAGCATCAACATTGTAAATATATCTGCAACATATTCAGTAAAAAATTGCTTTAAAAATATTGTATCTTTGGAAGTACTTATTAAAACATATCTCCTTGTTGTTACCTTAATTTCTACACCAAGTTCTATAAGTAATTAAAAATTTGTCAATACTAATCAATGTATTTTTTTCTTGTAGGCATCTTTTTAGAATATCTCTAGTACCATTTATCGGAAAGACTTTCTTTTCCCCAATAAATTTGCCTTAGCATCTATGTTGAAACACATTGATCATATGTGTGTGGGTCCATTTTTCTCCCTCTCATTCCTTGCATTAATCTGTATTGAATATTTTATTGGCTTGTTGGTTATATACTTTTTATTATTGTTAAAGTTTATGTTAGTAATGAAAACTAGTATTCTTGACTTACCAATAAAAATACAAGGCCTTTCTAACATTTTACTTCTGCTTTCTGTTTATCCAGCTAGCGTGCAGTTGTTTCTTGGTATTTGAATTCTGTATATATTTAAAATTCCATAAGATATCATTGTTTTATATGTCAGTATTTATCTAGATTTTCCCTAATATTTAGTCATTGTATTTTTTTTAATTCCTTCATCCAAGTTGAGCTTCTTTTCTGAGTTCATTTTCCATTTTTTTCTGAAGGATGCTTTGACGTTTTTCAATTTTGATGCAGTTCTTCTATTAAAATTCTTTCAGTGTTTGTTTCATTCTTGAAAGAATACTATCAAAGGACACAAAATTATACGTCAGGAGGGTTTTTCTTTCAACTCTTTGAAAGGTTATACTCTATTGCCTTTTGGTCTGCATTGTTTTCATAGAAAAAGAATCTCTTTTTATCTGTTGCCTCTTTGAAGGTAACCTCCCTTTATTCCTTGGCTGCCTTAAGGTTTTTCTCTTTACTTTGATTTTTTACAGTTTTACAATGATGTGCCTCAATGTGATTTTATTCTTATTCCTGTGGTTCATAGGGCTTCTTCTTTTTAGCTCTATCGTTAATATCAGAAAATTCTCAATCATTATCCTTTCAAACAGTTCTCTACCCCAGTCGTTCCCTCATCTCTTTCTGAAAATTCAATGAAAAAATATTTTAGACTTTCTCATTTTATTGTTTTTTGTCTCTTATCAGGATCAAATGTTGCATTTAGTTGGCACAGCTCTAATTTTTAGTTTAATCTAGAAACTTGACCTCTCTGGCAGGAAGGAGCTTCTGAAATCTTTGCTAAGCTTTTTAACATCACATCTCTAGCTTTCCCCTATGTTTCTCAGAGTCTCAGCCTACGCATGAACAAGTTTTGGAGTCAGTTATGGTTTTAAGGAGAATTTGTGCAGGGATTTCAGGATTCACCCCTTTAAGTCTCCCTCCCCAATTTCCTGCCATTCTGATAGTTCAAACACAAATCCTTCGCTCCTTAGTTTGTTATCTTTACTTTATCAATATCCTGATTATGACATTGAACTATGATTTGCAAGATGCTACCATTCTGGGAAACAGATTAAAGGTACACGAGCTCCCTCTGTATAGTTTCTTACAACTGCATGTAAATCTACAAGTATCTCAAAATAAAAAACAGCAAAAAAGTTTAATTTAAAAAAAATCTTGAGGGGAGAGTCCATGTCAGAATATCCTCAGACTGTGGTCCGTTATTTTCATTAAAAAGAAAAATTCCCAGATTATTCTGATATATAACAAAATTTATGAACCACTGAATAATGTTGAAGAAAAATTATTTTGAACTTAACCAAATTTCAACAGGCATATAGTGCAATCATTTGATTAACTAGAAAACACCTTATATAGTTTTGTTTGTTTTTATATAGTTTTGTTTGTTTGATTTTCTCTGTGCAGAATGCATATATGTAAACCCTGTAGACACAATGATCCCTGCAGAATTTGTGTATAGCTCAGAATACTTGGTGTTGATCTTGCTCAAAATGAGGCCAATGTGAATAAAGATTTCTGAGATGTGGAGGGGTAGAGATATTAAACCCTTGTTTTATCGTGTAAATTCTGCAGAGAGCCTTGGCTAAACCCCAGATACACCAGGGAAGGGTAGAGATATACCAGGGTGTGAGGATGTGTTATTTTATTTTTAAAAAAGAAAGAAAGAAAGAAAAAAGGAGAGGAAGAACAGGAAAGAAGCTGGATTTGGAACCAGTTATCTCTGAAGAATTTAGTGTTTCTTTTATTGGTTTTTGGCAAGAAAAGAGCTCCATCCTATTATTATTGGAATAAATATTTTTTAAAATTTATTTTATATTGGAGTAAAGTTTACAATGCTGTGTTAGTTTCAGGTGTACAGCAAAGTGATTCAGTTATACATACATACATATCCATTCTTTTTCAGATTTTTTTCCCATATAGGTTATTACAGAATATTGAGTAGAATTCCCTATGCTATACAGTAGGTTCTTATTGATTATCTATTTCATATATAGTAGTGTGTATATGTTAATCCCAAACTCCTAATTTATCCCTCTCCCCACCTTTCCCCTTTGGTAACCATAACTTTGTTTTCTAAGTCTTTGAGTCTGTTTCTGTTTTGTAAATAAGTTCATTTGTATCATGTTTTTAGATTCCACATATAAGCGATATTATATGATATTTGTCTTTCTCTGTCTGACTTACTTCACTTAGTATGATAATCTCTAGGTCCATCCATGTTGCTGCAAATAGCATTATTTCACTCTTTTTTATGACTGAGTAATATCCTATTGTATATACGTACCACATCTTCTTTATCCATTCCTCTGTTGATGGACATTTTGTTTTCTTCCATGCCCTGGCTGTTGTAAATAGTGCTGCAATGAACATTGGGGTGCACGCATCTTTCAGAATTATGGTTTTCTCTGGATATATGCCCAGGAGTAGGATTGCTGTATCATATGGTAGTTCTATTTTTAGTTTTCAAAACAACCTCCATACTGTTCTCCATAGTGGTTGTACCAATTTACAGAATAAATAATATTTACTTATTCAAAACCTTAAGTAAAGGAGACATTGAGAACCTAGTCTCCCTCTGCAGGACAGCTAAATAAAATTCAATTAGAGTGCAAATTAACTGGAATGCACTAAAATTGGTATATAACATTTAGGCATGTATTACAATGTTTGAGACTAAGACTCTAACAGAATTCATGTAGAAGATGTTTAAGCAGAACGGTTGACATTTAAAAAGAAGGGTGGGGAGGGGATCAAAAAATTGCAGCACAAAACAAGATACCAGGTTTTAAAATATAAATAACAGATAAAAATTGTTGTAGGATAAATAAATAGCAAAACCCAGATATTTCTATATAGGATACAATTTTGTATACAGTTGAATTAAGTAATAGCATTTTCATGTTCATGAAGTTCCAAACAGAAAAAAATGCTGTTAGAAATTTGATATTTGTCAAATAAATTAGATATAAAAGAATTAACGATGAAAAATAAGAAATTAATAAATATTTTATTTATAAGAAATATCTCAAATGATAAGTCGTGCACCTAGACAATACACCTTTAAATCAAATTAGAGCGTGAGAAAGCATTGATCCATATTAGGTAACGATGAAAGTATCAATTAATTCCTAAAAATAAAACTTGGTAATTATTTCATACTATTCATATAATAGACATATAACTTAAAATGAAAATATTAAAATAACCCTTTTATTAAATAATACAAAATTCAAAGGGAAAGTCAAGTTTATAATATAATCAATTAATGGAAATTTAAAAATAACCCCGCATTATTAGATAACATAAATCTCAAAGGGGAAGTCAAGTTTGCAATAAAACAATATCATGGAAATAATTTAACTATGAAAATACTTATCAAACCTAAGAGAACTTGGTTACTTTCTGAAGATAAATGCATTATCTTAAGTGTCATTGGTATTGAAAATTTAAAGAATATTGATTGAAGCCCTTTACATAGCTTTGTTTTTCAAATGCACTATTCCATTTTGTGGTGGCTATTAACAGAGGAAAAGAGATATTGATATTCCTTCACCTCATGCTAGACTGTGGGCTGGGATATCAGGGAAAGTGGACTAATTCTCCACATAAGATTTAGTGGGGTCAGTACTGGATTCTGTATGAGAAGTGTGACTATCTAGTCTTTCATAGTCTTTGAGAAATCATGGATACCAAAATGAGTAGGAAGGATCTCCCAGTCACCATGCACAACTTCTTCCCAGAAGATGCTTTTAGAATTGTTTGGCCCTCAAACACTTCTCCAACTTCAGCATGTAGACTATGCTCGATCCCATAAAGTAACAATGACCTTATTAAATTGAAAATGAGATTGACTGATTTCACAGTTGGTAACTGTGAAAATTATACTAATTAATCACCCTCTCACCCCAAACACACACATCACCAAATCTTCAGACTTTTGTCATGACTTCTAAGGATCCAACTGTCTTCAGCATTTTTCTCATGTGCAAACTTTAGATAACTCTCCCGATCTTTTATGTTGTGGTGCAAAGAAACGTGACAATAAATAATTTTAGACCTTGAATGTCTCACAAACATCATAAGCTAACCAGAAAGCATGTGAGATGCAAAAGTGGGAAAGAGAAATGTGAAGTAAGAAATACTAAAATACTCTTTACTCCCAAACAATTAACTTTATTTTCTAGAACACAATATTCCCCGAACTAACTAATTTCAATAATATTTTCCAACTCACCTGGCTTGAAGGACACTGGCTTGCAGCTCCTCGAATTCATTTCTCTTCTTCATAGTCATGTAGTATAATTGAGTTTCCAGGCTCTTGGAAAATCACACAAGGCCACATAACTGTTCTATTTGATGTAACGCTTGTTAAACTATGTCATATCTAAATAACTATGCTCTTCTTATTTTCATCCAAGTGCAGATGAGGAAAGCCATCTTGGGACAGCTGAGTCATAAACTAGAAGGATCTAGTTCTTTGTGAATTATGATCCATAATGAATGAATTTATGATTCTTTATAAATCAGCAGTTAGAGGAAAACTGCCTGCTCATCAGAAACACTATTTTGGAGTTTATGTGAGAGTATAATAAAATCCTATTATTCTAATTTGTTTGAACAAATGTAACTTTGTGTTTGTAGGTTACAACATTTAGCATTACCATAACTATTATACTGGGCCAACCTAATTACTATATGAAACCACTGTTTTCTTTTTTGTTTTGAAATGAGTTAATTGCCTCAAGTGTAAAATGTCTTTGAGATTATTGGTATTATTGGCAATAGGTTAATATAAAGTATAGTGTGAAAAAAATGAAGGCTAGGCAAAAAAATTTGCAATATCAACCACCTGGTTGATACCTGAGCTTCTTTAAATATTGAAAAAGAATAACACATTGCATCCAGGCAGTCACTAGTAAAAATTATATATATTTTGGCATTTTACAGTGTTTATGATAACACATGCTATTTTCTCTTCCAGTGAGGCTATATAATGGCAGAAGCAGTCCATTACTATAAAAAAATTAAAAAAAACAAAGATAATAGAATCTGAAATGATGACACTGCATTTCAGAGAATCCCCTTGACTTTGAAGGAAAATAATTAAGCAAAATTTGGAGGAGGAAGTTGAGTCTGTTATTATTCTCTGAAGGTCATCATGGTTAGAGTCCTTGAAGAAGGATGACCAGGAAGTTCCTTCGCCTCACTCTTCCCACTCTGCATTGAGCTCTTCTTTCCCCTGGTCCCTGCTAACCAATTGCAACTCTGGACTCACATTCATATGCTTGGAACAAATTCATAGAAACATGCGTGACAAGAGGCAACAGACTTCCAAAGCCCACTCCTCAGGCCCCCTGCAAGAGCAGGACATGGCTGGCTTCCCGAACTCTCTGCACGCTCTAACATGCCTACCCACACCACTGATTCAGGAGGCCTGGTGTGGGTTTTTCTCTCATTCCTCCTTTTTGTGTTCTTTACTATCATAGCTTCACTATGTAAGATCTTAGTCCAATGAAAAATTTTCTTATTTAAAAATTATATACAGTGGTAGTTCTTCTCTTAACTGATCCTGAACTGATTCAGAAGATTATGACTAGTATATTCTACCTTCATATCATAATACCCAACTGCTTTAGAAGATTATACTTTATGACTATTACATTCTACCCTCATATCATTGTGCAAGATTATTAGTTTTTTCCTCCAAGTGTTGTTTTGGGATATTTTTTGGAAGCAGCTCTATCTTTAGTGTAATACTGACAAATTACAAGAATAAGTAAGGACCATATTCTCTGAATATTTAAGCCTTTTCTGTCTTTCTGTCTTTCAAGTTTTTTAGAGAAAGACAGAAATGGTAGTATGAATAATCAAAAGGTATTTAATCCAAATATTTTTAGAAAATATTTTTGCAATAACTGCAATGGTTTCACTGCAGATTTACCTTCCTAGCATATTTTAGTTCGACTGTAGAACAGGACCTGACAAAAGAAGACCTAATCTGGGAATAACATGTGGCAGGGTCACCAAGTTTGTTTAAAAATTAGATACAACCAGAATGAAATATAAAAAAATAATAATAAGTAACACCTTGTTGTCTTTGTGAATCAAATGAATTCATGAGTCCATGATTAATATACCATAATTATTTTGTCCTTCACAGGCATTTGCCAGTAAACCTATGTATGATATGTAAGGGAACAGCTGACCTTAATGAAATAGCTTTAAAAATGCTTCAGATTTGAGTAGGGAAAGCTTTTGCTGACTGCTCTCTATTTTTCAATTCTTTCCTAGGATTTTTAATTCTCTTTGTGAACATCTAATTCATAAGGATGTATTACTCCAAATTTTTACACAGTGAGAAATAAAAAAATTTTAGAGAGATTGAAACAGACTGGCTCAGGTAGGCACACACATGCATATACATTTTCAGAAATTTAAGAAATGAAGTTAGGAGTAAGGGAAACCAATATGAATATTTAAAATTAAAAGGCATAAAAGCGCTCTAGGATTCAATATTTATCATAGCATATTTGGAAATTTGGGGTAATTAGGTGCACCAGTTAAATGCAGTCCAACATACCTATTATTTTTGTTCCCATCTTAAAAAACAGACTGTTTGGATCTATAATTTTTTTTTTTCTCTTATGCTGTTTCTCACACTGCTCTGTAATCCTGAACCCTGGATTCATTATTCACCTACTGACATTCACTATAACCCATACCAAATGGGGCCACCATTTCATCGTAAATAAATACTCCTATACTCGTAATATCTTCACAAATAGCATCATATCCCTTTGGGGCTTCATTGAAGGAACTCCTTCAAAGACTACTTCCCTTTTAGCCTTCACCAAGCCTTTTATCATCCTTGAATGATTTTGGCACTCTTCTTTTAGCTTAGAACACCTCTTCTTCTGAGGTGTTCAGAGACATAAACATCTTTATATATGCCTTATTATGTTGTAAAATATATGTATGATTTTTATACATATCACAACCCTGTGTAATCACCATTTTATTCCACATTATTAGTCTTCTCCCATTCCCATCTTAGATCTGCAGCTGGTCACTTGATCCACTTTCTTTGGAATCTGCAATAGCTTCTCCTCTATATGTTTCTGTATAACCTATAAAACGTAGATTACCTCTACAATTGAAGTTTTCTTGTTCTGTACCTAGGCACCTAAGAAGTGCTAGGGAGAATGCATAAAAGCTGATGATTTTCAGCCATTAACACTCTTCATCAGTCCCTCAGCTTATCTTGGCCAGCTCTTTCTCTCATTCCCCACTTAGTGAGCATTCAGACTTTTGATTTCTCCTTAAACTTCTTGCCCAAACTTAACTCTCTTTCCTATCAATAAGAAACCAATAACCTCCTGATTTTCAAAAAAAGAAAAAGAAAAAAACTCAGACTCTCTTCCCTGGATATTGTACATTGGTGAACATTGCTCCATGAACTGTTCTTGGCTTCTATGGCATTACTCTGTTGGTTCTCCACTTTTTTCCCCTATCTTTCCTTTCTCGGTTTCCTTTGCCAGATCTCTTTGTCTAACGTGTTTCTTCTCTATACCTTGCCTCTGAGTGAACTCACTTGCAAACTGTGCTTTAAATACTGCAAATACAAACTTACTGGAAGCGTTTTAAAGGCAAAAAGAAAAAAAAAAAAAAGAGGATGAGGTATCCCAGAGGTTAGTAAAAGCAACAGCCACCATGCCTAGGAACAGAGAGGAAAAAGGGAAGAGTTCACGTGACCAGAGCCCAGGATACTAGGCTTTCTAATGGGAACTGGAACTACATGAAGAGCAGATGTCAATCAGGAGCTGGAACCATAGTGGATAAAACTTAGGATCTGAAAAGGATGAAATGGAAGAAATATCCTGCCTTCTTTACCATCCAGTCTTTTTCCTGTGCTTCCCATTAGTAAAACATAGAGCCAGTGAGCAAGTGCACCTGGGAATATTGCAGGGGTCAGCCCCTTGCAGTACAAAGGAAAGAAGGGCAGAGAAATCACAGTAATGACTGTGGCATGATGGCACTGGCTTTTGGGCCTTTCCACAGGTTATCTTTTTTTTAGAATGTTCTTCCCACATATGTTGTTACTGTATCTATGTAGTCTTTCCTGATGCCACATCTGCCATATATATTTCTAATATATAATTATATATTATATTACATATAATATGTAATTTTTAAATATCTGCCTAATGTCTACCAAGGTTCCAGATTCAAATAAGTTATTCCTACATTTACTGAATGAATAAGCATCACTAATTCCAAATACCAGTTTCCAGGTCTCATAAATTCTTGTAAAACCAGAAACAATGTATTGATATTTGAAAAACTTTGTCCCCAAATAACTACACTCAGGTTCTAGATGTGTAAGTATAACTTCATAAACTTCTGACTCATAGATCCTCATACTACAGAGACTCTCTTCATGTTCTCCATTACACAAATACCAGTTTTCTCCCACTAATTTTAAAACAGTTTTAAAACTTTTAAAATTCAATATTGCATCCTTTAAATGCTCCTATTCAGTTCCACTATACTGTCTTGGGAACACATCTCACAACCTCAGAGAGACAATGAACAGCATAAGAGGCTAGATTCTGGAGTGTGACAGGGTAAACGTATAGTCTGACTTTTACATTTACCTCCTGAGTAACCACAGGGAAATTATTTAGTCTCCCTGTGCTTTAGTTTTCTCATCTTAAAAATGAAGAGGTTAATATTAACTAATCCATATGATTATTGTGAGTACTGAGTCAATAGGTAAAATACTTTAAAAATTGCCTGGCTGAATATTTTTAATACTTGTTACCAATAATCAGATGAATACTCATGAATTTTAATGAATACTAATTCAAAAACCCATTATAAGAGTGCATAATACAAAAATCCTAAATATGAAATAATATAATATGCATGTAATGGACAAATGCAATTAATATAGGTAATATAATTACAAACTGAACTTACAGAAACAGGTGAGGCTTTATTTCACACCCTGTTATTTAATTATGTAGTTAGGTGCCCAATGACGTACCAGAGACTGCTGTCCAATTAGAGAAGACAGAGGAAGAATACAGTGGAGTGTACCCAAACTGTATTTGATCAGAAAAATACAGTCCTCTGGAACTTGTCAGAGAGCACTGCCGTTTTGAATGGCTAGTATTCTAAACTGCATATGTTTATTAATAATTAAATTAACTTGTAAGGGTTTTAAGGGAAAAAAATTTTTAAACTAGGGTAATGTATTGAAATTTTAGACTCGACTTACTGAAAAAGTCAGATATATTACATGAATAATACTAGAAAATATATTGATGTGTGCATTTTAATAATTGGTTTCTAACTTTTGTACTTCTTCTCTGACCTCCAAAACTTCCACTTGATTTCCTAACTTCAGGTTTCACACTTTTCTCAGTGCATTGTGTCTATCTTAAAATGCAGGAGAAATTCTATTCTGAAGAAATGACACCAGTTCCATGTTTATTGCTAGCAGTCTAGTTCTTGAATTTTGAGTCTTACCTAGGAAATAGGTCCTTGTTTTTTATTCATGTATAGGATCTATGTTTTAGTAAAGCTACTCTAGGATTGGGAGCCTGCCACTATCTTGTCTTTCTCCCTCACAAGGTTTGAAACCATTATTTATGACCCCCAGCTGAGTTTCTAGAGAATTCTACTTGCTAATGAGCATCTTTGATCCGATTACTACTTATTATGTGTACCTGAATAACTACCATTATACAGCACCTGCCTATCATGACCTTTATTGTTAAGGGTTGAATTGTGTCCCCCAAAAAGATATGTTAAAGTCATAACCCCCAGTACCTGTGTAACCTTATTTGGAAATAGGGTCTTTGGAGTAATCAAGTAAAGATGTGGTTATTAGTGTAGGCCTTAATACAATATGACTTCTATACTTAAAAGAAAAGGGAAATTTAGACACAGAGATACATAGGAGGGCACCAGCATGGTGCACAGCAGAGACAGAAACTGAAAAAATGCAACTGCAAGCCAAGGAACACCAGGATTGAAAGCCACCATCCGGAGCTAGGAAGAGGCAAGGGAGGCTTCCACCCATAGCCCTGCCCACAAATTGATTTTGGATTTCTCATCCCCAGAACTGTGAAAGCATAAATTTCTGTTATGTTAAGCTACCAGTTGGTAGTAATTTGTTATGGTAGCTCTAGGAATTGAATATATTTATCTTACAAATTATTTATATCAGATATAACCCAGAATGGCAACAAATTCTAATTCATGTAAGAATTATGTCTTGTAAGACTGGTAACAAAAAGTGATGCTCATATGCATCTTATTTTGTAAGGGAAAATATTAAATAGGCTCATTATTTGATAAAAAAAATTGTGTGGTAAGTGTGAGTTGTGAGAAGGAGTTCATTTAGGAAGATGACAAACCAACTTTTAAAAATAATTTCCTTTGTCTAACTGAAAATAATTGTATCTTTACTCAGTTTAAAGAATGATGAATTAATATAAGATAAAAACTACAAACTGATACAGTAGGAGCTTAAACTATCTATTTTCACTAATTGAAAAATTATAGATCTCCTTTGGATCCGAATATGCCATTGTTTAAAGATTTTTGTTGGCCTTGGGACCTTTTATGTAAACCTTTCTACTATTTTCTTCATATGTATGGCCCTAGATTTTTTCCTTGAAAAATAATCAATTTCTAATTGGTCCACTTTGTAACATTGTCAATAATTTTGATGGCAAATAAATAGAAAAACAGTAACATTATATAACTCTGGAGTGAGCTGAGAAAACAAATATTAGGAAAGATTTCCGTTCCCCCATTCTTATAGGCTATGACAGTACCTACTTTAGTGCCTATACAGTAATAGAACTATCAGAAGGAATACTAATGATGACAGTGACAAAGGTGACATTCATAGATTGATGCATTCTGTATAAAGGGATTTGTGAGAAAGGTATGTTAGAAATATTAAATCATTTTTCTCATCTAAAAGAAATGCCACATAGTCTTCTTTACCCTTGCCAACATTTAGTGCATTTCAGTTTTCGAGATACGTCTTTTATTGTCCTGCATTAAAAAACAACAAAAAAAAAACTTAAAAAAAATCTTTTAAAAAAGTGCCAATCAATGTATGTACTCCATAGGGTAAAGTGGATCAGTAATTGATTTTTCACGAAACCACATCATCATAGAGACAACTCCCCCCCCCCACAACCCCCACTCCAACTGCCCAATTTGTCTCCAAATTCTACTTTTAGATGCAACCTACAGAAACTGCTCTTCATTCCGGTTTTAACCAGGAAGCTGGACCAGCTCTATATCATTTACTTCCAGAACGACATTGCTGTGAGCAAACCAATTTGAGCATCAGAAAATGGTTTGAATAATTTACAAACAGAAATGTTAAGATTACCACAATAAATGTTTACCCAATATACAAATAAACATGAACATACCCCTATTTTAGCTTTAGAATTTTAGAGGAATCAAATGAACTGTCCATGGTCAATTTTAATGATGATTTCAAACACAAAAATTTGATCTATTTGCTTTGATTTTATAGAGTCATAATTTTTATGATAACAGGTAAATAGAAATAGACCATTTATGGCAATACTCCCCCTAACAGTATGCTAGTATTTATTGTTCCTTCCTTAGATAACCATTGCTGCACAAATGCATTAGTCACTTTTCATGCAAAAATGGAATATTAGATTTTACACTCACCCTCAAATAAAACTTTGTCAGAGTCTAGCTTCAATTGTGGGTATGATTGGATATCTGGAATCGTTTTGAGGTGAGAGCAGAGAATGTACCTGGGTTTTGCAGACTAACAACCTCAATAAAAATGGCATTAGGTACTCAGTCTTTAACGATCTGCTAGTTGGTTCAGTTCTGAATTTGTCAGGTAATAGGCAAGGAGGAAGGATACACAGTAAACTGGACTAGTATGGAAAATAATGCAAGACCATGAATTCTAGGTCTTTTCATCAAATGTCAGAACTAGAATTTTATTTCAGTTTTGATAAATTGTACCAAGCATAATAATATTAAGTTACACCTTCTGTTTTCATAAGAGTGTTATGAACCTTAGTGAAATGCTCATTCAGTAAAGGAAATTTTTCTTCCTCCCAAAATATGTGCTATATTCCTTCCATCAACTTGTGATATGTGTGTGTGTGTAAGTATGTATCTCAAGTTGGTGACAAAATAACAAAGGAAACAAACTAATAATTTTCATCCAGTTAATCAACAATTAAAGTGATTTAGGCCTAGGTTAATAATTTACAATGTTTTCTTTAAATCTGAACTTTTTAAAATAATGAGCCAATTAAATGGAGATTTGTAATACTTACCTATAAAGATGTTTATATATTTAATTAGAAAGTTTTGAAATGTTTAATAATACTCTGTGATGAATTGGGATAAATACATAGATAATTTCTATGCTCTGTCACCTGTTATGTCCATCTATCTCTCTAAAATAATACAAATCTCTCTAATACAATAATGGTATAATTTTAATCCTGTTTATCCCCTTGTTATCCTCCAGACAGTGCCCATCTCTTTCCTTTCACTGCAGTAACATAGAGTTTGTAACTTGCCTGTAAGGCATTTCTACTCATATACTTATTAACAGTTCAACAAAACACAGGTCACATTTATTTTCTAGAGCTGAAAGTAAGGATATATGTATATATTGTATATGTAACAATTTTCACTTCCTTACTGATGCCAGTTGCTGAATGTAAAATCCAATTTTTTTGTATCCCACTCTATTTTAAATGTCCTGTAAATAATGAAAAACAAGCAGCTCATTATTTTCAACTTAACTGTAGTCATAATAGACCAAATTTCAAAAATCTGTGGCCCATTCAGAGAATATAGTCTTGCTTTGAATATAATTTCTGCATTTTAGTTGCACTAAAGTTGAGTAGTATTCTAAATTAGTTTGTAGGTTAGTTGCATCGTGTAAGTAAAAAATGCCAGCTTCTGAATTATTTTGACAGATGGTTTGCATGATCACTTAAAAATGTATTACTTGGACTTTAAAAAATAATCAGTAGATTGGTTTATCACTAAGATTTTTAAAAAAGTAAGCAGCCTTATATTCAGAATGAGATCCTAATAAGGCATACTAAGTGTGTTCTTCATCTGAGAGTACATGCAGAGTTCACTAACCACCCAGCTCATTAACTTTGATATGTTATCAATATGGGAAGAGGATATGAAATAAATGTGAAGTGAATGTTGCCCTATGAAGTCAATCTCATGTTTAACTCAAGACTGTATTTCGCACTGGGCTTATCTTTTGTGCTAAAGTGCTTTGCACAAGTTCTCAGTAAGAGTTAATTGAATCTATTGATTATACTGTTTTTGCACACATCAAACCAATTAATTCAAATAAAAATTATTTAGTGCTCTTGCAAGTACATACACAAATAAAACCAAGAAAATGCTTTTGAAAAGCATAAAAACAGACATACCAATTACCACTTGAAAATGAAATTTAAGCCAATGTCATCTCCTAATAGAAATAAGTTGTGGATGACATTACTATGCCCATCTCATTAATAATCCCTAAATATAACTCACATTTTGAAATATAACAAAAACAATCACACATAAATAAATGGGGGATTGCTATAAAATAGCTTTAATACTTTAATACTTTAATCTTCTGTTTCTTCAAATGCCACAGCAATCATTCCAAAGTGAAAAGTCAATCAAGAGTTATCTGGTTAAGTAATTCTAAAAAAAAAACAAAAAAACCCCCCAAAACTATGACCAAACTTATCTACAAAACAGAAATAGACTCACAGACATAGAGAACAGACTTGTGATTGCCAAGGGGAATGGAGGTGGGAGAGGGATGGATTGGGAGTTTGAGATTGGCAGATCCAAACTATTATATATAAAATGGATAAACAACAAGGTCCTACTATATAGCACAGGGAACCATATTCAATATCCTGTGATAAACCATAATGGAAAATAGTATTAAAAAAACAGTGTATATATATGTATACCTGAATCACTTTTCTGTACAGTAGAAGCTAACACAGCATTGTAAATCAACTATACATCAATTTAAAAAAACAAAAAAAAACTATGACCAGCAGCTTAAGAATCTACTATGTGTAAATATGCCATTTCATTACCTATATTTTCTAATTTATTACTCTGGAATTTCTCACATTTTACATGGGAGCTCAAGTAGATCAAATCCCTTGGTTAAAATAGAAAATGTAGAATGAGTTCTCATCTTTAGTGTATTATACCCAGAAAGATTATAACACTAAAAATTAGTAAGATACAATGGTGTTGTTATCAGGAAAAACAAGTATGATAACTATTCTTTGTGTGTAATTTGATTATTTACATATATATTATCACATTAACTTCTCAAAAAATACTACTAGTATCCTGTTACAAAGTAGAAATCTATAAATTAGTTTTAAGAATTTTCTCATGCTCCTGATTAATGAAGCTTAACCTCAGACTCTGATCTTTTAACTTCAAGTATCCTATTCTTTCCTCTGACACTCAGTGAGAATAGTTTATTAAATTAAATCAACTAATTTATAAACCAAGTAGATAAATTCTAAAGTAAGACACCTTAAGTTATTTTCTCTAAAGGACACATTAAAGTAAAACATTTACTATTATAGCAGGTGATGACCAGTTTTGAATTTGGAAAGCCTCTAATAGAACAAATGGAAAATATGTAGGTCTTATATCCATACAAAGATAATGAAGGATTGTCCCAAAATATTAGAATAATAGTGACAGTAATTCTAGGTCACAGGTAGGAATATTATTTTCTATATTTTGGTGTAATCTTGTTTGGGGTTCCTGTAAGTCTGGAGACATAAAGGGCAATACTTATCTTTTAACTGGGCAGGTATCTCACTCTGGGATGTCTGCCAAGAATCCCGACATCCTGTGCATCTCTATGAGACAATCTAGAGGCAAACAGGACACCATGTTCACAAACTTTGCATATTTGTAGGTGCTTGAATACTAAACCAAAGGAAAGCAACTTTGAACAAATGGCAATTCATTATTCTCACCAACCTTCAATCTTGGAACAGACTCTATCCTAATGCCATGACTTACTAGAACCTATGTGATACAACTAAAGTGTGTTTAGAAAAATATTCATAAACTTAACTAAATATTCATAAACTTAACTAAATATTTATTGAAAAGATGGTAAAATAAATTGAATAATCATCCAGATCAAAAAGTTAGATTGAGAACTGGAAACATTAATCTAAGAGGAAGCAGAAGAATAAATATAACTGCATAAAATAATGAGGTAGACCACAAAAAGCTGATAAAACTCCTGAATAAGTATGAGTTGATTCTTTTCATATAAATCAATAGAAGAGATCAACATTTAGAGATTGATAACATAATAAGGAAAAAGTGCACATAATTTAAAAAGGAAATGAGAATAAGATATCATAAGCCCTAATGAAATCAAAAGAATTATAAGAGAATACTTTTTTCAGTCCTATTATTGAAAAATCTTCTACACAGACACATGCAAAAAAATACATATACATACCACTTTTATAGAAAAAATAATGTTCATACAGAAAAAGAAAAAAAAAAGGTCCAGTTTACAGGTAATGTGTATCTACAAAGAAGAGAACCAAACAAATAAAAGAAAGGAAAACAGTTCAAAGGCAGTACAGTAATTGAGAAAGAAAACAAAACACATCTATAGACTAAAAGTGCATACTGCTCCCCTCCAAAGAAAAAGAAAAAAAGATAGGATAAGATATACTTTAGTAAACTTACTGCACATCAGAGAAAAGGGCAGAATCTGGCATCCATGTTATAAAAATCAAATAACCTAAAAAAGAAGGAAGTTAATTCTCCTGAGGCTTTTCCATATTATAATTTTGCATTTTTTAAAGAAAGAATACCCTATGAAGTATTCATGGAAAGAAGGGTGAACCAAAATTTTTACAAGCAAACTGTCATTGAAGTGTAAAATGAACAGAGTCAAAGCACCTCAAAAGATTTAAAAAAACAGGGGTGTACAATTACCAGGATTTTTCTTGGAGAATCTTTTAGAGGATTGCATGTTTGGGTAATGTCTGCTCCGTGTAATTTTCTTTAACAATAAGAAGACTTATCATCTCAAGTCAGCATGAAGGCCAGATTTTACAGTGTTTTCTACTTTGCTACCCTTTGTGTCTTAGTTTTGTCCATTGGTGAATAGCTGAAGTAACTCTAGACACTACATCAAGGCAAGGCAATGCTGAGATTCAGAAACAGACCACCTTTATTCGTATCTGTGACCCCAAATAGAAAATATTTTCCTAGTGACCCCATAATACATGATCTATCGTTACTCTTTGGACAGAATAATGTGATTTTTGCACATGTAAAAAATACATCGTCAGAAACTTAATACAGACAATGAAATAAGACAAAGAATAAAGAGTTAAAATATATAAAGGCATAAACCACAATAAAAATCAAACTTACTTCACTAGAGCTATATTTTTTAAAAAGTTTACCAGTCTTAGCACATGAGTGCTCATGTGGAACCCCCCAAAATATGGATGTAGAAATCTAATTAATAATAAAATAGCTTTAATTTCAATGACCCATGTAGTACAACCTTAACCCTACCCTAAGCCTAATAATATCTCTCTGTACCATAAGAACAGAGAGATTCTACCATCAATGTCTCTGAAATAACCACAAAATTTGATCATAAATTAGGAAATAAAGAAAATAAGCATCATATAATAGGAATAAAACAATCCCCAAAAAGTAGAAATAAAGAAAATTTTATCGATCTGGATATAATAAAATTATAGATCTGTTGCAAAGGTAGAAAAATACCAACATCAAGAATATTTTTAAAATACCATTAACGCTTTGATCCAAGAAGAAATATGATTCAACAATTTATTTATTCTATTTACAAGCATTTCCAAACAATTATTATAGAGCAAGCACTGAGGATACAATGATGACCACAAACACGTTCATTAGCACATCTATCACCTCACATAATTACTTTTTTTTTTTTGAGAACGCTTCAGATCTAGTCTTTCAGCCAATTTCAAATATACAATGCAGCATTAAGTATAGTCACCATGCTGTACATTAAATCCTCAGAACTTTAGCAACTGAAAGTTTGTACTCTTTGAACAACTGTTATGATTTTGTTAAATCAGCAATTGTTAAGTAGAACCACAGGGTGCCATATGATGAGCACAGTTCAACAAAAGGCCACGAGAGGAACTGAAATAGTTATCTCAATATTTATTACTCACAGGTCTTGGTGGAACTACAAGGCATGCCTCAAGAGCCACATGGGTAGGTCAAGGCAGGGTGCGGGAAGAGCGAGAGTGATGTGCCGTTATTAGGGTCTGTTGGTGGAATGCTTTGGGGTTCCTGGGCTAAGGCCTGTGACAAAATCAACCCAGAAAGAGGAATTTTGGTAAGCTCCATGGGGTCTTACCTAAGAGGTGCACAAGAAGAAGGCACTGGGAGGTAGAAGAGACTGTTTATCACATTGGGGAAGTCATATCAGGAACTTTCATTCACCTGTGACTCTGTGGGCTGTTATCTAGGGCATATGCTTGCATGATGGGCTAATGTTAATTTAAGCCTCCTGCCGGCCCCTTGGCCAAAAAAAATGGATGCCAAGGTGGCAGTGCCATGGAATGGCTTAGCTAGTCTTGACACGAACGTCTCCCCATTCCCGCCAACTCCAGCCCCTAGCAAACACTATTCTATGCTTTGTTTTTTGATATTGACTTTTTGGGGGGATTTCACATGTAAGTGATACCATACAGTATTTGTCTTTCTGTTTCTGACTTATTTCACTTAGGATAATGTCCTTAAGTTCCATTCATGTTGTCACAAATAGCAGGATTTCCTTCTTTTTTACTGCTGAATAATATTCCATTGGGGGTGTGTGTGTGTGTGTGTGTGTGTGTGTGTGTGTGTGTGTGTATGACATTTTACTCTCCATTCATGCATGGATGGATGCTTAGGTAGTTTCCATATTTTGACTATTGTGAAAAATGCTGCAATAAATGTGGGAATGCAGAAACCTCTTTGCGATACTATTTTCAATTCTTTCGATGTATACACATCAGTGGGATTTCTGGATCATATAGCAGATCTATTTTTAATTTTTTAAGGAACCTTCATACTCTTTTCCATAATGGCTGCACCAATATACACTCCCACCAACAATGTATGAGGGCTCCCTTTTCTTCACATCCTCACCAGCAGTTATATTTTGTCTTTTAGATAATAGCCATTGTAACAGGAATGAAATGATATCTCGTCGTTTTGACCTGTATTTTTCCTGATGATTAGTGATGTTGAGCACATTTCATATACTTGTTTGCCATTTGTATATCTTCTTTGGATAAATATCTATTTAGTTTCTTTGCCCATTTTAAAAATTGGATTATTTGTGGTTTTTTGCTTTTCTATTGAGCTATAAGAGTTCCTTATATATTTTAGACACTAACTTCTTGTCAGAAACTAGCTTCTTGTCAATATTTTTCCCATTCCATAGGTTGCTTTTTCATTTTGTTGAGGGTTTCCTTTACTGTGCAGAAGCTTTTTAACTGAGGTAGTTCTACAGGTATATTTTTGCTTTTGTTGCTTATACTTTTTGTGTCATATGCAAAAAATCTTTGCCAAAACCAATATCAGGAAGTTATTTTCCTACATTTTCTTCTAGGGGGTTCAGGTTTTATATGTAAGTCTTTAATCCATTTTGAGTTAATTTTTGTAAAAATTCTTGTTGAGTTAATATAGGCCTTGATACTCAGTTAAATGGATTCAGCTTCATAACTACAAAAACTAAAAGAAGAGGTAGATTAAATGGAACTAGGATTGTTTGAAAAAATAAAAGGCAAGAAGCTTGGCTAACAAGTCAAGAGAAGGTTAGTATGTGAGGAAGAAGAGTGTCACTGCCAGTTAATGGGGAAAGAGAAAAAAAATTAAGAGAAACTGCCTAGTTTACATAAACTTTAGGGAAAAGGAATTGTCTTAGTTTGTTTGCACTGCCATAACAAAGCAACACAGACTATGGGCTTATAAACAATAAACATTTATTTCTTACAGTTTTGGAGACAGGAAGTCCAAGTTACAGTGCCAGCATATTTCTGGTGAGAGCTCTCTTCTGGGTTGTAGACTGCCAACTTTTCATTGTATCCTCATGGTAGAAGGGGCAAGGGAGCTCTCTAGGGCCTCATTTATAAGGGTACTAATTCCATTCTTGAAGTTTCCATTCTCATGACCTGTAGTCGCACTGTAAAAGTTAATACCATTATATTGACATTAGGTTTCAACACATGGATTGGGGGATGGGAGCATAAACATTCAGCCTATAGCAGGAATAAAAGGGTTTTTGTTGTCATTTTGTATTGTTTTGTTTTTCCTCAGTCATGTTCTTCTTGAATGCCTTGAGCAACATATTTGTGTTGCTTTTATATGCTAAGACAGTTCTTTTGAAATTAAGAGCACAGAGGCTGATTTTTATTTTAACCACATGGAGTTCCTTTTCCATTAAAACACAAATAGCCTGAGGAAAGGAAAGCATTGTAATCATTCATACAGTCACTCCTTCATTTATTTCTTCATCAATCTAATACTTATTGTGCACTTATTTTGTGCCAGGTTATATCCTCTGTGCTTGGTACTATTTAAAGAAGAAATCAGAAAAGGATGTCCATCCTCATAAAACTCCTCATAAAACTTGCATTCTAGCAGGAGGAGACAGAACATGATAATAATGTCAGCTGTGTAGTAAGTTAGAAGCTGGTAAGAGCAATGTATAACAGTCTTAACTTTTGTTGTTATGCTTCTCCTGGCCTAAGATAAAATAAATCGACTTATTTCTCAAGGGAAATTTTTCCCAATGTTGTCACCTTCCTTCTTCATCAGATGATTGCTGCTGATGGTGAAGTCTTTTTCTCTAAAATTTCCAAAAGAGATTTAACATAGTTCAACACACTTTCTAAAATTTGTATATAACCCTGCTGTTTTTTTCATATCCATTATTTGTCTTCATATATAGAAAACTGAAAAAAAATGAGAAAATACTTCATAATACATTTTCTCTTGACATACTAGGAATAAAGTGAATTTAGATTCAATTTTATCTTCACAAAAATCTTGGTTTTATGTGAAAGTAAATGCAGTTATATCTTACAGGGATTTGACTTTACATAAGTAGAGGAGCTAGTTAAGTAGTTTCTGTAAAGCTATGGTCATGTCTGACGCAGCACCTTGAAGCCAGAGAATAGCAGGCAGTTAGGAAAGAAAGATGGATGTATGGTGGGGAGAAGAACAAGCTGGTACCCACAAATATGACCTGGAGCCCATGAGGACAGACAAATCTGTGTAACTTATTATTACCTCTGACTCTGATAAAAAACGGGGGTGAGGGGCAGGGACCTCATTATAAAGGGAAACACATACACCTGGCATAGAACTCAGAGAAGCTGAAGAAGGATGCGCGGGAATGTGGAATAGTTGAATGCAGTGAGAAGAACAAGAATGTATATGAGGTACAGAAAATGGCTGCTGTCTCACTTTTGCCTTTCAATCTCCAGCAAGAATCTCTCTCATGGCCCACGCTAACTGGAGACAAATTGGAAAGGAATTCTAGGAAATGAAGTTTAGCTCCTCCAAGGTGACTCATTGCAAAGTCATCACAGATATCATTACAGAATTTCTCTATTTTCACAGAGAAATTGGTTTGAGTACCAGTCTCCTAGGCTATGTGTACAAATTAATTTCAGAAAAATAAACTCTAAAAACTACTTTTTTAAAAAGGTTTCTTTCACATAGGAAAATTGTCTTATGGTAAAAAATTATAGAAACACAAAATTACAGTCTTGTGAAATAAAGATTATGATTTCCATGTATCTTCATTCAATTTCCATAGAGGTGACTGGCCTCCAACTTTTTCATTCTCTTTGTCGCTTGGCCAGCAATTCATATTCCAGGAGAGTGAGGCTCCTGTGGAACCCCTCCTGGAGTTGTTTCCTGGCTCTCTGGGCCTGATATACATGATGCCTGCAAATTACAGAACTGAGTCATCTATTTAATAACTCAGGCCAAAAACAAATATTTTCCTCTCTCTAACAGTACCACAATTTCCTTTAGAAACTTTAGTTTTCTCCATTAGTTAACGTTTATAAGATAATCTTGAGCATGTAGCTCAAGCTAGGTCGATAACAATGATACAACAGTTCAAAAAATAATCGATCATGAAGACAGCTACTATATTAATTTTAATTAATAATAGTTAATAAGGGACCCAAAATATTACTTGATGTTCAAAGAATGCTTCATAAAAATCAGGCCTGCATACGCCCCAGGTATATGTATTAATCAGTGCTCTATAAATAGTTTATTTTTATACTGTCAATCCTAGAATTGTAACAGATAACAAGAGGTCGGTGCTGAAACAAAATTATAGTTGGCACAGTAAATGAGCCTGAAAGAATAAATCCAGAGTAGCATGAAACATTGCCTTAGACTTAGACAACAATCAGTACCAGTCCAATCTGGTCAAGAAGCTGAAAGCACATGCTGTTTAGCGTGTAACTCTCTCTCACAAATTTAAACTTCTGCCAGATACTCTCTTGCTTTGTTTGTAGACATAGACTTCGATAGTTATTTACAGTTAGAGAAGTTAACAATAGCATATAGGAAAAATACATTCAGAAACTATTTTTTATTGGACTATATTTTGGAGAAAATGAAATAGAATGTGATGATCTTACAGAGTAACCGTTTTCAAAGAGTATCCATCCGCTTGCTTGGGGAGCCCACAACACTTTCAGGGGGTCCAAGAGATCAATACTATTTTTGTAGTAACGTTAGGATGTTATTTTCTTTTTTTCATTGTGTTGATATTTCATTGAGTTTGCCACTAAAGTGGCAAACTCAGTGGTGAGTAAAACTGCTGATGCTTTAGCATGAATCAAAACAGTGGCACCCAACACTTCTGATAGTAATTGTTTTTTCAGCAGCAAATGCTCATTGTACAACAAAAAAACACAAGCCAGATTTCATTTTCAATGAAGATATAAAAGTTAATATCATTAAATATTGACAACAGCGCATGTGTATTTTTAATATTACATGTGAAAACATGTAAAGTGAAAATATGCATACAGCACTAATGGTGCATATCAAAGTACAATTGTTGCCTTAAGTGAAAACACCTGAGTGATTGATTGGAGAACGGAATAGTGGCTTTTTTCAAATGACCACAATTTATGCTTGAAAGAATGACTGAGAGATAAACTGGGGTTATACTGGCTTAAGTGTTTGTCAGACATTTTCTTGGAAATGAACTGAGACTGACACTTTAAGAAAAATAACTTAAAATTTGAACTTAAGAGCAAACATTAGAATTTTGAAAAATTGTATATACCACTCTAAGCTTGATACCTTCCAGTCTTAAATACTTTTCTGATGAGGAAATTAACAAATGCAACTATTTTTATTTTGTATAATAAAATGTGTCAACATTTGGACCTGTTTTTTATAATACAAACAATCAACTTTTTCGAAATGACCAACGTATTATGTTGCAAAATCATGCATGGATAAAATGTTCATTCAAAATACAAATAGGTCCAGTGGATTTTAATGTCACACACAGTGACATTCCACACTGAAACTAACTTTTAAGAAACCGCTGCTTACTTATGTTTTGGTTTATCATCAAAGAAGAATATCTACAATTATCTAGAAATATATATATATTAAAATATTGAAAAATGTAAAACAATTATATTTCCTTATTAATTTTTGCATTAAAAATATTTTTACAAAAGTAAGATATAACAGGTTTATTGCTATTATAAAAAGACATGATATATACATATTTTAGTATTACCCTTTTCAGTACAGTAAAGAACCACATATAAGAAAGAAATAAAAGCCTTTTGGGGCGGTGTCAAAAAAATTTTAAGTTTGTAAGTTTCCTGAAAATTTGATTACCACTGTTCTAAAGAGTAGAAATATAAAATATATACACTGTTTATTTTAGTAAAACGCCTCTAGTCTTCTTTTACTATTTTAAAGTCACTTATCTTAGATCATTCATTCATTTTTTTCAACAAAGGTTTATTGAACAACTGTAGTGCAGTAGCCACTTTTGTGGTTGCTGGGATATGAAAGTGAACAAATAGACCTCTTTGCTCTTACATGGCTGCTCTTTTGTCCCTCCTTCTTAGAGACAATAATCCTTATTCCTTCACCTTCTGCTAAGGTCTTGGTGACTCTGGTCTCATTGTCTTAAGATTTTGAAAATGTATATAAAAAACCTAAAATAAAATCTTGCAATAAAAAAGTATTTTTAAAAGTCTTTAAACAGGTTTATCAGTTTTATTCCCATAGCTATTGTAGTTAAAGTCAGTTCTTCAATTCTGATAAACTTTATTTTTATTCAATTTTATTTGACTTATCACATTTTTCAACACTGTCATTTCAAACGTTTCCAGGCTTTTATAGTTCCCATCCCCACACGCCTACACATGTCTTTATAGTAGACCTCTCCTACTCAGAGTAAAGTCTGAATTGTGGGAAATCGACCAGTCTTGGAAATAGATATTGGAGAGCTATTTTTTAGTAACTGATTTCTCACTCCATGAGGATGAATGCATTTTTAAAGAAGTAGGTGCATACTGGGAAGCAAGTCCAAAATCCTCTAATTGGAGAGTAAATAGATAAAGCAGTAAGAGAAATTGGGGAAAATAAATGAATCAGAAGAAGATTGGTGAATATCCAGGATCTTGAAAACTAAGAGAGAATGTAGTTTCAAATAGAATAGAAAGTTTACATGATCAAATGCTACTGAAAATTTGAGGAGGAATATAGTTGCTTGTACATATTAGCATAATTAAATCTAATTAGTTAGACTTTGCGTTGTTGTTAATTGAACAGTTTCTCCAGCTTGGCAGTAAAACATTTTCAGGAAAAGCGGTCGTCTAAAAGTATGAATAACCTTGAGCTGGAAGACTTTTGTTTGTTTGTTTGTTTGTTTGTTTGTTTTCGGTTCGCGGGCCTCTCACTGTTGTGGCCTCTCCCGTTGTGGAGCACAGGCTCCGGATGCGCAGGCTCAGTGGCCATGGCTCACGGGCCCAGCCGCTCCGCGGCATGTGGGATCTTCCCAGACCAGGGCACGAACCCGTGTCCCCTAGCATCGGCAGGCGGACTCTCAACCACTGCGCCACCAGGGAAGCCCCTGGAAGACTTTTTGACTCTTACTCTTCCACTCAACTTCTGCAAATTGTGCAATGTCTGTTGATGTTTCCTGAGTTCAAAATGTGTAGAGTAATACCTACCCTATTTATCAGTTTGTGAAAAGCAAATTAATATTATATTAAATGTACTTTGTAAAAGATCACATAATTTTAAGTAGACATTTGTTTAAGTAGACATTTGTTTTAGAAAAATATAGATTTTTGACTTACTGGCTTCTTTATTTCCACTTTCTCTCCCCAGCCCCATCTAGTACATTTTAAATGCAATTATCACAAGATGACAATGGCCTAATATTGTATCTTTAAGAGCTTCTTTATCAGGAATTTATCATTTTAAAAAAAGTCATCAGGACCATAAAAATGTGATTGACATCTATATAAGGAAATTGCACTAAAGTAACCTACTGAAATCTTGAGACTGGAAAAAAAATAGTGGAAAGTTAGAAGACAAGATGACATAACAAAAAAGTGAATTAGCAAAATCAATGATAACTTGTCAATCAGAACTTGACAAAAGAAATATTTGACTGTAATGCCAATAATTTGTCTTTGAATAGTCATCTGAAACATTTACGGTGCTAAGATTTTCAAAATCCTCCTCATATACCCAGAACATAAATTTTTGTCACAATTAATTTTCCTAAATGACTCTGGGAAAATATTTTAAAGTGTCATTTCATATAACTTTCACTGAAACCAAGTATTGCTGCTTATTGACAATAATGTAGTCTGGAAATAAATCTGAAGAATTATTTGGTTTTATTAAACCACATTTAGCACTGATTAATTTAAGAGAAAGTGAGTTTTAGAATTATCAACCACTGTATGTATCTCTATGTAACTTCCCAGACTGCTTCTTTGACAACAGGATTTTAAATAAATAAATCAATAGGTATCTATTTGATGTAATGTTGACATACCCACATATTATAGGTATAGCATATTTGTGTGTATAAAATCCTGCCTTTTCTAACTTCCCTTTCTCAGCTTAGCCTCAAGCCTCCACAGTTGCTCTTCCTTTATCCTGTAATGTTCTTGATCATCCAGATCTTTATATGGTTCACTACATTACATTATTTAAGTCTGATAAAATATCACTTTCTCAAAATTTTCTTTCTTTACTGTCCTATCAAAAACTCAAGCAGAAGGGTTTCCCTGGTGGCACAGTGGTTGAGAGTCCGCCTGCCGATGCAGGGAACGCGGGTTCGTGCCCCGGTCCTGGAAGATCCCACATGCCGCGGAGCGGCTGGGCGCGTGAGCCATGGCCGCTGAGCCTGCGCGTCCGGAGCCTGTGTTCCACAACGGGAGAGGCCACAGCAGTGAGAGGCCCGCGTACTGCAAAAAAAAAAAAAACTCAAGCAGGGAGTACAGAACAAGTCATCTTCTTCATAACAGTTATCCACGTGGGTGAAGACAACCATGAGCTTTCTCTTGTACAGGATATATACCCTTAATTTCATTGTTCAGTATTTGATGAATTTGGATATTCTCAATATTCTCAACTCTCAACAATGGAACCGTTCCATTGTTCTCCAAATTGACATCATACTTCTTAAGACAAAGGTATAAAACTGAATAAATTATCATGTGTGGTCTGACCAGTAAAGAGCAGAAAAGAGCTATCACCTCCCTTATTCTAAATGCTTGACTTCTATTACAGTACCTGAGATTATAGTAGCATGCCTGTGAGATGTATCTCACTGTTGACTCACAATGAGAATACTACAAATTTAAGTGCCTAAATAATGTTAATAAGCCATTTTCCTCTTTTGACATAATTTTACCTAAATTTGACTTTTTGAAACACTTTATTTTTTTTAATTTATTTTATTGAAGTATAGTTGATTTACAATGTTGTGTTAATTTCTGCTGTACAGAAAAGAGATTCAGATATACATATGTATATATACAATATTTTTCATATTCTTTTACACTATGGTTTATCACATGATGTTGAATATAGTTCCCTGTGCTATACAGTAGGACATTGTTGTTTATCCATTCTATATGTAATAGTTTGCATCTGCTAATTCCAAACTCCCTATCCATCCCTCCACTACCCCCTTTCCCCCTTGGCAACCACAAGTCCGTTCTCTATGTTGTTAGTCTGTTTCTGTTTCCTGCGTAAGTTTATTTGCCATAGTTTAGATTCCACATATAAGCGATATCATATGGTATTTGTCTTTCTCTTTCTGACTTACTTCACTTAGTATGATAATCTCTAGGTCCATTCATGTTGCTGCAAATGGCATTATTTCATTCTTTTTTATGGCTGAGTAGTATTCCTTTGTATATGTACAACATCTCCTTTATCCATTTATCTGTCAGTGGACATTTAGGTTTTTTCCATGTCTTGACGATTGGAAAACACTTTATTTTTAATATTAGTCAATGTGTATAAAATAAAATAACAGAATATAAATTGACATCAAGTTAACAAGCAACGTTAAGTTTAACAGATAACTACCAATCCCTGTCATATTTATTGTCTCTTAGTTCTCCATGAATAATTTTCCTGATGTGTGTTTTCTCACATCCTCTTACCAAAACAATTCTTTAAAAACCTATGAATACAATAAATTTGCCATAAAAACTGGAAATACATTAAAGAAATATATCTCAAATTATGTTGTACTAATAGAATAACACTACAAATTTAATTACCATTGTTGTTTATACTTGTGAAATGCTATTAATTAAGGTGTTGAAATAATGAGCTTTTCATCTCCAAAAGTTCAGTATGGAGTTTGCCCATGTAGAAGAACACATAATTCACTATAAAATTCTCTTTTAAGCATTTAGAAGCTGTTAAAGCATACAGAGTTATAGTCTTTTTAGAACCATGAAGCTGCTGAGGCAGCAGTAATAGAATAGAAAATGATTGGTGTTTTGCATAATACATAATCTAATGTGTTTTCCTTACCTGTTTTAGCTTAAGTATTGGAGAAAGAATCAAAAGAGCAATCAAAACCATTGGGTTTAACTGTTCAAAAACATTTGAGAAGTTCTAAATATTCAAAATGAAAAGAACTTTTAAGTATTTTATATTAATACATTTTAGCTTTTTTGTTGTTGTTGAGGAAGCTATGTTTTGATAGGTAAACTCAGGCAAACAGTTACATTGGTATTGCTATACAGAAAAGACCTTTCACTTTTTCACTGGCCACCTTAGAACCGGCACTCCTGTGTATTCCCTGTCAGTCTTTCCTCTTTTCTAAAGTCCAGTTGTTTCATGCCACAGTTTCATGGATAATGGGAGACAGTAAAGGGTTTTATTACTCATAGCACAGTAGGCAGCATAAGCTTCATGTTTACATCAGTTCCCTTTGCCCTGAAGTCCCAGGAGAGTGATGGATAGCCACACCCAGTCAGATGTTTTGTTCACAGTGAAGAAATTCAAGCTTGGGAAACCCTGATCTTATAAAGTGGGTTGCTAAAGAATCTGCCTGACCCTTGCACAGAGGGAGACATTACATTTATTTTTTCCTGGACAGCAAACAAACTTGTCTTCTGCTCCAGATTGGATCACACTCTCTGTATTGCACAGCTGTTTACTATGTAAACATCCTTGAAAATGTAGTCGGGAACAAAGTCAGATACAAGACTTGAAAAAACCTGAGACATCTATTAAAAATTGTATCCCGACACTCTCAGGAATTGATACTTAGCCAAACACCTGAATAGCAGGAAGGACAGAGCCACTAATAATCAGGGGAAAACATCATGGGCAGTGAATGCAACCACTACAAAGATTCTAAGTAAAGGAAGAATGTGGCAATTTAGGGGGAAAAAAAAAAAAAAGAAAGCCATTATAAGCCATGGGTGGGTGAAGTCTAATAGGTGAGGTCAGAGAGATAGGCAGGAGTCATATTACACAGATCAAGGCTTCTCAGACTTTAATGTGCACACAAATTACATGGGGATGGATCTTGTTAAAATGCAGATTCTGATTAAGCAGGTCTGGGGCAGGGTCTGAAATTCTGCATTTCCAACATGCTTCCAGGAAACGCCTACCAGTGCTGTAGATCTGCGTAGCAAGGATGTAGAGCCTTTTGCAATGTTCAAATGAGAAATGATTGTGGTTTGGAACAGTTTGGTAGTCATAGAGGTGAGAAAATAGGACCAATTTAGAGTATATTATGAAAATAGTGATACTGATGGAATGGGTATAGAGTGTAAAGGAAACAAACATAAGAATTCTGAGCACTCAATTCTGACATATGTATATGGAGTTGGGGGGTTTCCACAGCACCAACAAGCAATGCTCTGACACCAACATGATGTCCTACAACTTTACTCAATTCTGACAGTCGCTCCCTGGAGATAGTAGCCTAATGCCACAGGTTAAGGGCTCAGTCCTACAAGACTACTCACCCTTCAGATGTCAATTGCAAGGCCAGGTTATCATCTATGCTTTTGATGACTCCCTACTTGGGTTCAATTAATTTTCTAGAGCAGATCACCGAGCTCACAAAAACATTTTACTTACTGAATTACCAGTTTATTATCGGTGGATATAACTCAGGAACAGCCAGATGGAAGAGGTGTATAGGGCAAGGGAAAGGGAAAGGGTGAGAAGCTTTCACACCCTATCCGAGTGTGCCTCTCTATATACACCTCCATGTGTTCACCAACCTGGAGGCTTTCTGAACTCTGTCCTTCGGGGGTTTTATGGAGGCTTCATTACATAGGCATGATTGATTAAAGCATTGGCCACTGGTGCTGAAATCAATCTTCAGCCCCTTTCCCCTTCCTGAAGGTGCGAGAGTTTTTGGGGGGAGTGGCACTATAAGTTCCAGTCCCCATTCTTAAGTGGAGTCCAAAAGTCACCTCATTAATTGACAAAAGATACGTTTTATCACTCTCATCGCTTAGAAAATTCCACTTGTTTTAGGAACTCTGCCAGAAATGGGTACAAAGACCAAATATATATTTCTTATTATAAATCACAGTATTCCCAAAAAGCATAAAGGAAAAATCCTAGATTTTTTTGGTTTACAATCTGTGTAGATTACAGCATAATTCTTTGAGAAAAAAGTGTATGCAGGTGAAGGTGAGAATTAGATACTCTATTTTAAGAATAAGTGTGAACTTATAAGACATCCAGGTATATATATCAAGTAATTAATTAGGTAGTATACAAGTCAGGAGTGATAGGGAGAAGTCATTAACATTTAGCTGTTACATAAAACACAGAATTAGATGGACTCACCTAGGGAATTGAAGAGCAAAAGGGGCTTAAGGGAGGTGCAGAACTGCAGATTACAGTAGAGAGAGTTTTTTCTTTAAGTTTGTTCTGAAAGGTAACTATAAAAAAGAGCTGTAGTTAAAAGGAGATATAATACAAAGGGAGAATTTATTTTCTCTTGTTTCATGGTGGAAGAAACCAAAGCACAACAGTGTGTGAAGGGATTGATGAGGTAGCATGTGTGAAATTGATACTCTACAGAGTATTATAGAGGAAATTACAGATAAGTCCCCAAAATAGCAGAAGGTAATGGGATATAGAAATGCCCAAGAATTTTAAAGCGGGGGCAAATTGTTCATTGCAATAGGAAGGAGGGCAGAACTTGTTTGCTGGCAGTAAGATGAGATGTTGGTTGCTCATGATTTGTCTTTTCTCACTGAAATATAAGGTAATGCCACTGTTTGAGTGGAAGAGTAGAAGACATGTAATGGTTGAGGAGAGAGGAAATGTGAACCAGTTGCTTTGGAGAGCCAGGAAGCAAACATGAGGGAAATGTGTAGCATTACTGGGCAGTGTTTGCTGATATGACATTTCTGGTTATTAATGTAAAGTGAGCCTGGTCAACATTCAGTGTTGCTGTTTTTGTTGTTTTTCGTAGGTGTTTACCTACTTACAAGCATACCTGGAGAAGGAAGTCAATTGGGTTTTCTCCAGGGATAAGACTGAAGGAGGGAGAGAAAAGCAAAGGAATTAAAATGCTCACAAGATTCATATTTGATAATGAACATAGATTATGAACTCCAAATGGGGTAAAGAGAGAAATTAGGACTTGAGCGGATTGGATTTACTGAGTATACAAACTGAAGAAGTTTAAATCAATGGACCTTTAGTCATGTAACCGATATTCCTTTTCTGACTACCCCAGTCATGATAGATAACACTGGGCCGTTACCAGGAAATGCTATAGCTACTTTTTACGTGACTTCTGCCAAGATTTATTTTAAATTAAAAGCCTATTTTTTCTTTTGTAATTTAGAGGTCATGGAGTTACAATGAGGACTTAGCTAGCATAACATTCAAAGATTATGGAAACCTCTTTTATATCCCAGCACGAAAGGCCCAGCATTTGAGGGCACACTTCATCAGTACAAACAGAAAATGCATTCGTTAGAGCACACACAGGAGCCTCATTCACAGCCTAGCACTCAGCACTGGGCAAAGCACCATCTGTAAATCTGAACAACACCTTTCAGGTCATAAGGACACAGCCCTCCATACAGGACACGAGCCGCCTCAAAATAAAATACAACTGCATCTGAGAACCATGAAGCTTGTCTATTGTATTCCTGCCAATGTTAGAGATAGATATTGATACAGAATGTATGTAGGATTTGAGTGATGGATGGGCTTAGATAAGAGGAAAGACAAATTAATTAACTTGTCAAA